>NC_136509.1:10209545-10227045 GCF_053919585.1 Euprymna scolopes | reverse complement strand
TTCCGATTTCAAGTCTCGCTAGATTCGGCCACTCTGATGAGTCGTAGACGACGAAACACGTGTCAGTGGATAATTATATTCTAAAAATAATATATATGCCGCTCCCCGTTAAGGGGTTACTAGATTGGTTAATGGGGAAATTATTCCCAACAAGCATTTAGGTAAAAATGCGCTTTCGTATAAATACTTGAGTTTATTCAAGAAAGTATTGCTAACAAAACAAATAAAAACATCTATATATATATATATATATATATATATATATATATATATATATATATATATATATATATATATACTTGTTTGGGTGGCCAGCGTTACCCAGGTGTTTGGAGGTGTGTGTTGAGCCAAATAAAAGTGGTAGTAGGCAGTCAGGCTCGAACTCGTAACGCGAAGGAGGAAAAGAACATGAAAAAAACGTGACGTCTTTGCTGTTGCGCCCATCGCCAAACTGGAAGTGACGAATGTGTAAATTAACGGAAGTCAATCGAAAAGAGGGGATGACTTCCGAAAATATCAGCGACAAAGCGACACCTCCATATAGAAAATGCCCAGTTGAGGAATTAATGTGTTTAGCCAATTTTTCGATATAGGGTCGAGCTTCAAATCGATACCAATCTTGTGAAAATCTGTCCCCTCTGTCGACAGCTTTAGACATACATACATACATACATACATTTAAATAGACCGGTGAGATTTGTATATATATACTCACATTTGCCCCGAGGCCTCACAAAGCTACACAACTTCCGGTCCTTCATCCAGCATGCTTTGAATCGACCTGTTACGCACACCATTTGAAAAGGGAAAAATTTTCCGAAATTAATAATGGAATACATCGCATAGGCATACAAGTAAGACATTTTACCATACAACTGAATAAATAAAAAAATATATATATATATATGTACTTATTGATTTGTAAATCGCCACTTGTTCTCATCTCCTCTTACCAACAGCGACTATAATTCATTCCTCGCATTGTGACAGCCTTCTAAATCTCTTTTACACACCTATCCCACACAATTCTTCAAGCAAACTACATATCAATCCCCCCTCTCTCTCTCTCTCTCTCTCTCTCTCTCTATATATATATATATATATATATATATATATATATATATATATATATGTATATATATATATATATATATATATATATATATATTGACACGTTGTGTAATCTTGGGTGTAATCTATATTTACTAAAATAGAAGATCCTTTCAAAATGTTCAAGAATTTGAGTAAATCATGTGATGCACTGTGCGTTCATCCAAATTTGGGATGCTGAAATATGATGATGCTGAGATGTCGCTCATTCTTGATCACCAGCCAATCGCATATACAATTGTCGCCATCTAGAATTTCAAAAACCTACTAATCGCCAATTGCTAACGAAAGCATCGTTGACAATCGGCTAAAACCATTATCTACGTATTTCATCTGAAACAACCCTCTACTACTCTCCCCAGCTGTTTTATTTTCTTGTTGCGGGCACTGCGGGTAGAAAGAAAAATCGGGTGACACCGGGTGTAGTCAAGAAACGGACATCCAAACCTGATAAGTAACCCGCCTTCTAAACCGCGTATTTTTTTGTTTTTAGTTTTTGTTTAGTTTTTGTTTAGTTTTTGAGTGAAAAAAAAAACCGGCACCCTATGTTCTTCACGATTTCATCTTTATTTTATTAAATGCATTACCACATTCGCTTTTTATTTTTACTCAATTTACCCAGTGGCGCTCTCAATGCGTGCATATTAGAAATATATAAATCGTAGTAAACCAAGAAATAATTTAAATTCAGTTACGGTATTCGGAATAGGCATGTTTTTATGACTTCCATTCTTTTGGTGTTTGGTCTTTTTTTTTTTTTACATAGGCATCACCACATTATCAAGGCCCAGAGGCCACTCAAGGATAAGGGTTAAAGAGTGTACAGTAGCAATTGGACAATATAGTAATCATTAGTAATGAAAATTTGGTAAATTTGATAACTTATATGGAACGGCTCATCAAGAACTTATTTACTTTAGACTTGAACACAACCATATTGTAGTCAGCCGGAAAGCAGGAAAACGGAAGACAATTCCACAGGCGTGCAGTTCTAAGAAAGAAGCTTTGTTCATGGAATCTACGTTTAGGTTTAGGCACAGATAAAGAGTGGGGGAAATTATTGATAGTATTTACTTTTCTTACCCAAATATTCTATTTTGTTCAAACAAAATTCGCACATTTCAAGTCCAACCTTAAATCCATATTTCTTAATTCTTCTAAAACCTTGTCCGGTGGTCAGAAATATGCACGTCGAAGAAGGTTCAAGTACTATAGTTCATATGAGCACATTCTATTAAAATACTTGTAAAACAGGTACAGGAATGCAACATAACGGCGGGATCGTAGAGAGAATATAGAGAGAAACGGTGACCCCGATTTTGTACCACTCAGCATTTATTGTTTTGGGTTCTAATCAGATTCAAATGTTTGAGCAATCTACATCTAAAAGTTCAAGTGTTTAGATCCAATAATTGCGGAGGATTTTGGTGGACTTTTCAAAGGTCAAAGGTCAAAGCGTTGAACTTTGACCAGTTGACAGCCACATTTCTGGCCGAAATAGAATCCAAAATTTTTACCCAAATCTCAATACCCCTTACGTCAAATCTCCAGTCTGTAGACTGTGAATTAACAGAGTAGTTTGGTAGGGAATTGTACACACGAAGACATACATATTCACTTATATATATATATATATATATATATATATATATATATATATATATATAGAGAGAGAGAGAGAGAGAGAGAGAGAGAGATAGATAGATAGATAGATAGATAGATAGATAGATATGTGTGTATATATATATATATATCCTTCATAAAAGTTTTGGTTTAGGTTTCGATTCAATCTTATACACCGAATCTTATATATATATATATATATATATATATATATATATATATATATATATATATATATATTAAGAGACAGAAATGGTAAAAACAGAATACAAGTGCTCAATACGCTAGAAGAGCCCAATATGTTGTTTTTTTTATTTTACAACCTTAATTATTGAATTAATCCATTACTGTTGTTTTCGCGGACAGAAAATTTACTGTCTGCTTCGTCAAACGACAAAAGCTAAAATGACAAAGGGAAAACATGATTTTTAGGGTCACGAGTGTATATTAAGAAATACGGAGAGAAAAAAGTGAAGAAAAAAGAAAGATAGAAAGAAAGAAAGAAACATACGTGATTAGATTAAGTTGAATTGAAGAATGACGTGTGTGTGGGTTACATATCTGATATATATATATATATATATATATCTATCTGATATATATATATATATATATATATATATATATATATATATATATATATATATATTAGTGTTGGGGCGATTAATCGGAATCGGGAATCGGAAAAATCGGAACATTTAGGCTATCGGAATCGTTATCAGAATCGGTATATGAATCGGAAGAATGGGTGTCTATTTTCCGATTACTAAAACGATTCTTTTGATTGTCTTTTTTTTATTTGATTTTGTTTAAAACAAAATCTTCCATTGCGTGTAACAATGATCAAATAATAAATCTTTATTGATTTTATAATCAATAATAAAAGTAAAGGTAAAATCTATAGATCATCCTCCACAAGTGTAATTTTACGTTTACGAAAACATTTGCATATTGAACATGTGTTTTTTAAAAGAAATTCAAGGAAAATCACAACCCTATAGTTAAATATTTAGAGATTTATAAAGAATCGGAATCGGTATCAGTAATTGTATCGGAATTGAGTATTAACGAATCAGTAATTTTATCGAAATCGGTAAAAATAATGGAATCGTCTCATCATATATATATATATATATATATATATAAATAAAAGAGAACATGTCTGTGTGTCTGTATGTCTGTGTGTCTGTCTGTCTGTGTGTCTGTGTACATTTCCCTACGCAATAATACCTCTGTCAATTTTTAGTCTAGAGACTCTATATTTGATATACAGGTTACTGAGATTTTGGAAAATCTATGTGATCGGTTTTCGGCCAGAAATTTGGCTATTAAGGGGTCAAAATTCAACAATTTGACTTTTAAGAACTCTACGAAACTCCTCAGACAATTTTGAGTCTAAACACTTAAAATTTTAGATATAGGTTCGTTGGACATGGATATAACTTGATAACTTGATTTGAGTCCAAAACAATAAATGTAAAGAAGTTATAATAGAGGTCAAAGTTAAAAAAAAATTGACCGTTTTTTCTTTTATTGCTCAGCTCACAAATCCAACACCCGGTTAACGCTGGACTGACATGCTAGTATATATATATAAGTGAACGTGTCTGTCTGTCTGTGTACATTTCCTTACGCAATAACTCTGTCAATTTTCAGTCTGCAGACTCGAAATTTGATATACAGGATACCGAGATTTCGAAAACTCTTTGTAATCCATTTTTGACCAGAAATTTGACTGTTAAGGGGTCAAAGTTCAACGATTTGACTTTTGAGAACTCTACAAAACTTCTCCGACAATTTTGAGTCTAAATACTTGAAATTTTAGATATAGGTTCCTTGGACATTGATCGTACTTAATAACTTGATTAGAGCCCATAATAATAAATTTTTAAGGGGTCATAATAGTGGTCAAATTAAAAAAATTAACTGTTTTTTTTTGTTTTTTTTTTGTTCAGTATACACTTCCAAAAACCGAGGCAACGCCGGGCACCCAGGCTGGTATATATATATATAAGTGAACGCGCGCGCGCGTGTGTGTGTGTACATTTTCCTACGCAATAACTCTGTCAATCTTTAGTCTACAGACTCGAAATTTGATATACAGGGTAGTGAGATTTGGGAAGATCTTCGTAATCCGTTTTCTGTCAGAAATTTAGCTGTTAAGGGGTCAAAGTCCAACGATTTGACCTTTGAGAACTCTACCAATCTCCTCCGACAATGTTGGGTCTAAACACTTGAAATTTTAGATCTAGGTTCCTTGGACATGTATCTAACTTAATAACTTAATTTGTGCCCAAAACAATAAATTTTAAGGGGTCATAATAGTGGTCAAATTTTACACCCACAAACACCGGGCAACGCCGGGCTTAAATGCTAGTATATATATATATATATATATATATATATATATATATATATATATATATATATATATATATAAAAACTTGAGTTCCTTCAGCTATTACTGAAACGGAAACTTAGGAAGAATTCGTGGTAAAATTATTTATTACAATAAATGGAATGTCATAACAGTTTAACGACAATCATTCGGAAATAAAAACAGATGTAAGACAATATAACACACGCTATCATATTAATATATTGATATCAATAAAAAAAATGTTGATAATAAAAATAATAATTAATAATAATAATTCGAGATTTATAAATAAAAGAGAAATCTAATTGATAGAAAGCTAAAAATATTAACCTTACGTTCACATTACGTAAAGGCGATGCAGGCCTATCAATACAAAGAAGAAGCCGTTAGTTGCCAGTGACAAAAATAATGTTGTGTCAAAGTAAAATCTACAATAATAGAAAAGAAAACGCAGATGTTTTTTAAATCTGTTGAACTTGTCTTTTAGTAGAGCGCGAACATGTCCCAGCGGGTCACCTGCTGTCAAGAAAAAAAGAAGAAGAAAAAAGATGAAGAATGAAACAACCATTCAGCTTCTTTCTGTCTTATTTAAAAATGCTTCTTTCTGTCTAAAAACTTGCTAGTCCATGACAGAAACAAAAGAAAAGATTTGTAAACAATTGAATAATGCAATTAGAAAATCAGATTTGGGGTCTCGAATATCGCAATCCTGGCCTTTTTTCTGTGAGCTGCATTTTTTTTTTGACAGAAATAAAGAATGACAGAAAAATGACGAGAGAAAAATACATGTTAGACAATAATATTCGGTAAAAAAACACGCACGTGGTATACCACCCCCCTCCGCCCGAATTATATGTTGTTTACTCCTTGCATCAAGTGGCTTCCTGTCTTTTCTGGATCACCTCAAACATGATGTTGCTAGTGCTAGTTTTTCTACAAGTATTATTATATCATATGTTCTTTAGAATTGGCTGATTCGTTCCCTGCTTCTTTTGCGTCAACTCGTTGATCTACTAATCTCCATCAGTTGATTGTTTTGGTACCTCATTGTAATACACCTTCCTATTCCAGTAGCTTCTTTCCAAGATCCGGAGACTTGTTGTACACTCTAGTTGTGTACTATTTTCCTTCTACCTTATATATAGCCTCTGAAAATTTTCTCCTATCCACCACCTTAGTCTTTTAAAGACGATGGAGAACAAGCACAATCTGTGTTTGCCATAATCATATTTCGTTTTTGTAAGCTTCTCACATTAAGTGGCTTCACGTTTTGTCTGGAGCGATTTCTCATATATATATATATATATATATATATATATATATATATATATATAGTGATTTAAAGGTTATGAGAGTTTATTTTGAAGCATGAAAACGATATTACTTTTTGTATTTAATATTTTATTTTAATATTTCCAGCGGTCCGCCGCTCTTGGTCACAAAAAAGTATCGAAATGAAAATGAAAGACGTTGAAAAAAAAAACAAAAAAAAAAAACTGGAAATTTGTAGTATGGACAGCGTCCATTCCTAGTAACTATGTGAATTCAAGTGAATTATTTGTACATTATATATATATATATATATATATATATATATATATATATATATATATATATATATATATATGTATATATATATATGGTGGATTCTCTCATCGAAGACGATGAATGAGGGTTCAGTATGCAATCTTTAGCAGCTCTCAAGCTCTGTGACACCACATGCATAATTGCAATCCTGTAGACGTCCGGCACACTCCTCCGCAGATGGTGAACTTTCATATGCTCGCAGGTCAAAAATGACTTCTCGAATGAACAGATAACCCTGCTTCATTTTTAGGTGGATGTTTCTTGTGTTTTGCCTTCATATTTGCACGAAGGGTGTCCCTATGACAAAGGCGATTATGTTCGAATTCTTTGGTCCCCAGGAAACACGTCTTCCTCCATTTTCTGCGATCCTCTGCTGCACTCTCCCAGGGACTCAGAGAAATTCCACAACGTTTCAGGTTGTCTTTTAGTTTATCTTTGTAACGAAGCAGAGGACGCTCTATTGGATGGAAAGCATTTGTCAGTTGCCCATAAAAAAGTTGCTTAGGAACTCTTGAGTCATCCATTCTTACAAGATGACCCGACCACCGCATTTGTATCCTGATCAAAAATGATTCAATACCAGTAATTTCACATCTCTCCAGTAATTCACTATTCGGAACACAATCCTGCCATCCAACATTGCAGATAAAACGCAGACATCTCATATGGAAGGAGTCAAGCTGATTTATATGCTTGCGGTACAAGGTCCACGTTTCGGCACCATACAGAAGAGTAGGCAGAACAACAGATTTGTAGACTGCCACCTTTACTTTTAGAGACACATCGTGGCTGTTCCAGAGTCTGTGTCGCAACCTACCAAATGCCTCACTAGCTTTATTAATTCTACATTGGATGTCCTTTTCAAATTTAGCATCATCAGACACAATAGAGCCGAGGTATGTAAAAGAAGATACTGTTTTCAAAGCTTTACCATCAACATATACCACTGGTTGTGAAGAGGACGTAGTGTTTGGTTTTGGCTGGTGAATAAGTTCAGTCTTTTTTATGCTAATTGTAAGACCGAAGGCCTTACATGCACCAGAAAAGCTGTTGAGGATGTTCTGCATGTCATCAAGACTATGGGTGACAAGAGCACAGTCATCAGCATAAAGGAGGTCAAGAACAGTCTGCACAGAAGTCTTGGTTTTGGCCTTGAACCGTTGCTGGTTAAATAATCCTCCACTTGATCGATACTCAACACCTATGCCTCTGAGGTGTTCCTGAAAGCTGTCTCAAGCATCACCGAAAAGAAAAGAGCAAATGGTTCACTTTGTTCACAGCCAGATCGTACTGTCGCCACCATTCCCCAGTGAAAGGAAACAATCACATTCAACATCTTGTCCGGAATACCAAGCCTCCTCAAAACAGTCCATAGGGCATCCCTACAGACGGTATCAAATGCCTTTGTGAGGTCAACGAATGTGACAAACAAGTCCTTATTCTGCTCCCTCGCTTTCTTCTGTAGTTGCTGAAGGCTGAAGATCATGTCCACAGTACCTCTTCCTGCCCTAAAACCACACTGGGTTTCTGGGAGCACAGTTTTACAGATTGAACCATTGAGTCTGATTAGGATTACACGAATCTTACCAGCAACAGACAAAAGAGAAATTCCTCTACGGCTATCACACTCACACTTATTTCCTTTGTGCTTAAATAATCACATAGAAGATTGTATCATACTGTGATTTAACCTTTTATAATATGAATTATGACGTATTTGATGAAAAGGTATTTATTGTTAATTGTAGATGGCGGCATACTGAATGTAAGCAATGGACAGTTAGGATCTGGAGGTGTCTGGAATCTACCCACTAAGATACTGAACTAATACGTACAAGGCGTGTTTGAATCAATTCCCACTTTATTTATGCCGTTATATTCATTTACTTACGACTGAACGGATTAGTTTAAAAAGGGTTGAATGTCAATTTTGGAACAAAGAAAACTTACGCGCGTTTCTGGAAAAAGATTTAGAGCATACTTGAACAAATTGAAGTTAGAACACACATATTTTATATTTAGAGTCAGTTTCCAGCTATGATTAATTAGGCATCTCCTTGCGATATTCATATTTCGTTCTTGTTAACTCCTTACATCAAGTGAATTCACATTTTGTCTAGGACTATTTCCATTATATATATATATATATATACATATATATATATATATATATATATATATATACAATGTTTCAGCAGCCAACTCGTTGTAAAAGCACATGGATGCACCCAAGGTCCAAGCATTGGCATCTTATTGACTTTGTTATAATCCGGAGAAGAAACAGGCGAGATATTTTTTTTGAATCGTTCATTTTATGACTCATGTTGGCTGTCGGATCACGCCCTGATTCGATGCAAGACATCACCGAAACTACGACCTAAGGGCAGAAGGCATACAATTAAGATGCCAAAGCCATTGAATATGAAAGAACTGAACACTGAAAAGAAAGAATAATTATCTTCTAAGTTAGATGCGAAGTTAAACGAAATTGTGATAAACAATGATATTGAAGAGTCCTGGAAGAAAATGCGGGATGCCATCTATGAATGTTCAAGCGAAGTACTAGGACTTTCCAAGAGGAAGCATCAGGATTGGTTCGACGAAAATGACATTGAAATTGAGGGTATTTTAGACCGGATGCACTCTTTGCAGAGGGCCTGGATATCAGACAAGAATTCTGCAGCGAAGAGGTCGGTTTATCTCAGTGTCGGGAGGGATGTTCGGCGCCGATTGAGAAAAATGAAAGAAGATTGGTGGTCTGCAAAAACCTCTGAGCTCCAGGCTGCTTTTGATAGGAAAGATGCGAGGGTATTTTATGAGGGCCTGAAAGAAGATTTTGGATCACAACAATGTGGTACTTTACCCGTTATGGGGGCAGATGGTACAACCTTGTTGACTGATAAGACTTACATCCTTAACCGCTGGAAGGACCATTTTGAAGGAGTGCTGAATTATTCTTCTGATGTTGGCGATGATGATTTGAGTTCTTTGCCTGCAAGAATCCAAATACCAGAACTACACCTTTTACACCTCAAATTAAAAAAGCACAACTTCAAATTAAAAAACACAACTTCAAATTAAAAAAACTAAACTTCAAATTAAAAAACATAACTTCAAATTAAAAAAAGACAACATCAAATTAAATAAACCCAAGTTCAATTTAAAAGCACGTGACATTATGTTAGAATTATTCATACTCAAACTTTGTAAGGTAATTTGCATAACATCACTTATGCAAATTACCCACTATTACTTGTAGTTGCTCGCAACAATAAAAAAAGAAAAATTTCTAACAATTAACATTACAATAATTTAAAATATGGAAAATAACAATGGATCTCCGGTAGTTGTGCGATCAAGTAGAGGAGTCAAGAGAGGCACAGTACGTGGTCAGTACAAACGCAATCGAAATTCTCCTAAGCGTCGGATTCTGGAAGCCGCTCGAAATAGCAGGGACTGGACAACTGTCGCAGAGAACTGTGGGATAAATAGGAACACCGCGTACGCCTGGGTGAATAAACAGGCCAAGGGGCAAGACGTGGAGGATAAGCCGCGGGGTGGAAGGCGACATGGGAAAGTGAATCCGGACATGGTCAACAACATGCTTGATATAATCGGAGAAGATCCTACCATCACTCTCAAGGAGTTGGCCTTGAAGATTTCGGAGATGCATGGAATCAACCCCCCAATCAGCGTTACTACCATAAATAACCATCTCGATGGTAGACTCTTCACTGTAAAACGGGTTCACAAGCAAGCCGAGAATGTCAACACTCCGGAGAATAAGGTAAAACGTCGTATCTATGTAGAAACGGTTATGGCCGCATTGGGAGCTGGTAAACATGTGGTGTATTTGGATGAGTCAAACGTGAACTTATTTTGTACTCGGACCGTTGGACGATCCGCGAGGGGCCAGAGAGTGGTGCTACATGTTCCAGGCTCGAAAGGTCCAAATATTCACATGGTTGCTGGTATTAGTCAACAGGGACTCATCAACTTCACCCGCAGGCGTGGCGCCTACAAGCACCCGGATGTCAACCAATGGGTTGCAGAACTACTCAATTCTGTCTTCGCAATGGGATATGATGCCGGACAGGTAGCCTTGGTAATTGACAACGCCCCGTGCCATTCCCGAGTGGAACAACTACACGACCAGGCAGCTTTTGCAGAAGTGGAGTTTATTCGCTTGCCTCCATACAGCCCGGCTCTCAACCCCATCGAAATGGCCTGGTCAGCCATCAAAGCCGTCATCAAGAGGGATCTACCGATCGTTATACATGTGCCACAACCGGAAGATATCACAA
This sequence comes from Euprymna scolopes, assembly GCF_053919585.1. Taxonomy (NCBI): domain Eukaryota; kingdom Metazoa; phylum Mollusca; class Cephalopoda; order Sepiida; family Sepiolidae; genus Euprymna; species Euprymna scolopes. Next base: position 10,216,041 of record NC_136509.1, on the reverse strand, counting down.
AAGTGGAGCACCGTCTTCGTCTTGTGGAGACCGCCATCGACCGAGCCTACCAAGTGGTAACTCCTGCCATGTCTCAGGCATTCTGTAATCGGGTTCAACGCCATCACGCTAGATGTCTCAGGGAAGAGGACCTCCCTGTTGGAGAATAAATGGTTTATCTATCATGTAATAAAATTTTAATTTAATTTGAACTTGGATTTTTTTAATTTGAAGTTGTATATTTTAATTTGAAGTTTAGTTTTTTTAATTTGAAGTTGTGTTTTTTTTAATTTGAACTTTAGTTTTTTTAATTTGAGGTGTAAAAGATGTAGATGTGATTCCTAATTTTTCTGAAGTTCTCGCAGCTGTAAAACAAATGCTACTGAGAAAGTGTGCAGGTGATGATGGTATACCAGCTGAAATATTCAAGTTTGGGGGAAACACACTTTGGAAAAACTTTTGGAGTTATTCCTCAGGATCGGGGAAGACGGTTTCGTACCTCAAGTTTTTAGGAACTCGTCAATAATCCATCTCTTCAAGAATAAAGGAAAGCGCATTGATTGTGATAACTACCGTGGAATATCACTGCTCTCTGTGACTGGAAAAGTACTAGCAGGGTTATCTATATATATATATATAAGTGAACCTGTCTGTGTGTGTGTCTGTGTGTGTGTCAGTGTACATTTCCCTACGCAATAACTCTGTCAATCTTTAGTCTACAGACTCGAAATTTGATATACAGGGTAGTGAGATTTGGGAAAATCGATGTGATCGAGTTTCGGCCAGAAATATCGCTGATAAGGGGTCAAAGTTCAATAATTTGACCTTTGAGAACTCTACCAAACTCCTCCGACAATTTTGGGTCTAAACACTTCAAATTTTAGATATAGGTTCCTTGGACATGGATCTAACTTGATAACTTGATTTAAGCCCAAAACAATAGATTTTAAGGGGTCATAATAGGGGACAAATTTAAAAAATTGCCCTTTTTTTGCTCAGCATACACCTCATAACACCCGGGCAAAGCCGGGCACCCATGCTAGTATATCTATAAACGTGAACGTGTGTGTGTGTATATCTGTGTGTGTGTGTCTGTACATTTCCCTACGCAATAACCCCGTCAATTTTTAGTCTACAGACTGGAAATCTGATATACAGGGGCTCAGTTTTCAAAAAACGATGTGATCGGGTTTCGGCCAGAAATTTCGCTGTTAAGGGGTCAAAGTTCAACGATTTGACCTTTGAGAACTCTACCAAACTCCTTCGACAATTTTGGGTCTAAACACTTGACATTTTAGATATAGGTTCCTTGGACATGGATCTAACTTGATAAGTTGATTTAAGCCCAAAACAATAAACATTAAGGGGACATAATAGGGGTCAAATTTGAAAAAAATACCGTTTTTTATTGTATTTTTCTTCTCAGCATACACCTCCAAACACCCGGGCAACGCCGGGCACCCATTGCTAGTATATATATATATATATATATATATATATATATATATATATATATATATATATATATATATATATATGTATATATATATATATATATATATATATATATAAAATTATTTGCACAGCCAAACAACGTCGCATCTCACAAGAGCCATGACAGCCAACAAATTGGAAATCCATAACACGAGTTTAGCTCTCATCAGTTGGACATATCCGAACTCAAGAGGGATAGATAGATAGATAGATAGATAGAGAGAGAGAGAGAGAGAGAGAGAGAGAGAGAGAGAGAGAGAGAGAGAGAGGGCGTCGTCATCATTGGAGACGATCTTTAATTTATTCCTTTAGTCGACACCTTAAGGCAAGCAATATTCTATTTTTGCCTAATTCTTTTAAATGTTTCCCTTTTTACGTAACTTTTCTCTGACTTCCATTTTCGGATAAAAAGCGTTACACGTCGAAATTACTACGAATTGCTTTCTCATTATAACAATGATTATTAGTACAATATTTGCAAATGAGCGAAAGATAAATAAAAAAAACACGGTCTATTGAATTCTTCTAAAACTACGTAAATTATATTCAAGATGACTTAAAAGTAACGATTTCTCGCAGTAAATCAAATAGATTGTATTTATTTGCTTCCCCACTGAGAAAATTATGCATAAGGTCGTTTTTAATGTGGGGAGGGGAAAACCAGCTTCCCCTAGGGAGCACTATTGTAGGGTCCAAAATTAGCAATTGTCCGATATGAAGGGTTGCTCCCCCATTGACCAGAACTGATTACTTCCTTTTCCGCTCCTGGCCCGAAGGCCAAGAACAGCTAATTTATTTGGTTATATAACAACAATCACAAAAGTTGAAAAAGAAACAAAATTCCACCCCAATGAAATAACTTATTTTTAAATTACATTTTTACATTTTAATATATATTTGCACAATGTTTCATACGTATTTATTTGGCGAAATGTGCTAAGAGTATTGCTCTTTGTATGTTCTATTTTTGTTTCTAATCCATGTCTTGGTCTATGTTTTCCTTTGTGACTTTTATGAACCACAACAACTTGACGGGAGAGATTCGAATTCACAAAGAGGATACTCACAACCCCCATAGATTGGAAAAAAAACAGGTACTACCAATATGAGTCAGTGTAGACCAGGCGATAACAATAACTAATACTCCACAAATCCCCCGATTAGACTCTCATCCCGAATGCACTTTAAGCCCATACTCGAAACCAATCTTTTATAGCCATTGTTTTTATTTGCTTTCACGTCTATATAGTAAACGATACGTTTACGCTAAAATTACCATCTTATTAAACCGACTAGATATACACTGACCCAACGAAACGGAGAGGATAACATCGTTTATAGCAGACAACAAGATGGATGATGCCATTACGAACTCACGCATGCTGAGGTCATTTAAGCCATGATTGATCACCTCCAACATTCGCCATCCGATGGGATCAAATGGAGGCCTCATTTATTTGTTCATTTTTCGTCTGCAAAGTCCAATGTACATCAAACGTATGAAAAATATTGTCGACTCCGAAGTCGACTGTTTTTTTTTTTTTTGTATGTCTGCAATACGAACAAATATATTCATTGTGTTAAATTACAAGTAACTTCGTATCAATCATCAATTTTTATAGAGTAAAAATGATCAGTAATTTGATTTTATATAATGTTGTTTGATCCACACACACACACACACACGCACACACACACACACACACGTATATATATATATATATATATATATATATATATATGTATGTATAGTAATTTATAAAATATATATGGCGATTAAGCTACACTGAATATTCCGCGTTTCATCCACTCTAGGACTCTAAGGCTTATAAGCCTGAAGAGTCCTAGAGAGGATGAAACGCGGAATATTCAGTGTAGCTTAATCGCCATATATATTTTATAAATTACTAACTAGCTCTATCTACGTATTGAACACTTTTGAAGTAAATACTTAAAGTTTACGCATAAATCTATATTTTCGTATATTAATTTTATGTGAGTAAATTAAGTAGTTAAATATATATATATATATATATATATATATATATATATATATGAGTTAAATAACAGATTAGATAATCAAATGAATTATTGCCTTATTAAATATGATAGTAAGATAACATTTTCAAGCCGAAAAGGTAAAGCTCAATATATAAAAATAGAGCAAAATATAAGTGAGAGGATTAAAATAAAATTCTGTAGATTAAAAAATATATAAAAATATATTCAAGTCAAGAATTTACTTTTTAAAACATGGAATATGTGGAAAGAATCTATATATTAATATGCTTGTCCGTACGGTGTCACGTCATCATCATCGCAAACATTAATCAATGAAACGCGTCATCATCATCGCAAACATTAATTAATGTGAATTATCTCCCTTTATTGTTCACTCTTTATTAGTTAAAAATCATTAAACCGTTTTATTTCCCAAAACTTCCCGAACAACAGCAAAAAAAAAACAAATATATATATATATGAACTGTCTATTTATGGTTCTAGATTATTTTAAAGACAATTATGCATAGAAGGTATCGTTCCACAGTTTAAATAGTATAGTATTTTACTTACATTTTTAACGATGTCTTCTGTAATACGGAACGCTTATTCTATTTTATTCAGTAATGAATATATTTTTTACATTTAACGCTACGAGTTCGTTTTTGTTTTTTTTTTTGTTTTTTTTTTACTGTGCCACTTTATCTTTTTTTTAATTTACTTTTGAGTGAGTCTTACATAACAAAAAATATGTTTAGAAATAAATGTTCAAAAGTCAAGAATAACTTTATTAAATAAATCACCAAAGTCACCATTCGCAAATACACTGAGTAACACAGAGTCAAAACATATTTTACGTCTTGTTCTGTTTTGTTTTTGTTTTACGGCATATCAATCCCTTTTCGTGTTATTTAGTGCCGAATCGAGTAATTTTGTAACATTTATACAACTTCACGTTGTTTACATAGTTATTACTTATGGTTTGTTCGTTTTATTTTGCTTCTTTTACAGGCAGTCATCATCTTCTAATGCCCACCGACATAATACTATAAAAAATGGACACAACAATTTTTTTTTATATGAAATAAAACACTTTGTTTCCTTACTTACGATTTAATTTATTTAAAGAAATATTTATTTCCTATTTAAAGATTTTCAGTATATTTTATTTAACTAAAGAATTTTTCCATTATTTTTATTACATTGTTAGGTGAAGTTTCAGAATAGTTAACCCCCTCCCTATATTAAGAATGGCTTTCAGCATGATTCTTATAATAGCCAATAGCGGTATCAAAGATTTTTTTCCTTATTTTAAAACAAATTATTAAAAAAAGATACAAGACCATTAAATTTTTTTTCATTAAATCTTTATTTAGGTGAAGGTTCAAAATAGTTAACCCTTTTCCCCATAACCGTTTTTTTATGCAGTAAAATAATTTGTTTCAGTAAATATGGTTTAAATAAATATTTATTCCTTATTAAAAGATTTACAGTATATTTTATTTAACTGAAGAAATATTCATTGTTCATACATATATTTTCCCTTATTTTTTTACACTGTTAAGTGTAGTTTCAGAATAGTTAACCCTCCTCCCCATATTAAGAATGGATTTCAGCATGATTCTTACAATAGTGCTATCAAAGTTTATTGATTTTTCTTATTTAACAAAAATTATAAAACAGATACAAGAACATTTTAAACATTTTTTTCATTAAATCTTTATTTAGGTGAAGGTTCAAAATAGTTAACCCTTCTCCCCATAACCGTTTTTTTATGCAGTAAAATACTTTGTTTCAATAATTATGGTTTAAATAAATATTTATTCCTTATTAAAAGATTTACAGTATGTTTTATTTAATTGAAATCTATATCAATAATTCGACTTAAAAAAATATTTGTGAATTTCCAAATCTTCATTGAATAAAATTCAAAATAAATAGAAAAGTCTATTGCATATGTAAAAGTTGACGGTTGCTTATTTAACTTCATTAAAAGCTATCAAAGTCAACCAAGAGCTGCTCAATATTCTGGCTTAATGGATCATTTAGCAAGGAATGAAGATGGTTATTCTGGTGTACCAGTTATTCTACCATCTACATTTACAGGAAGTCCTAGGAATCTACAACAGCTTTATCAAGATGCAATGGCAGTTTTATGTGACCTATTCATTACTTACACATGTAATCCAAAATGTCCTGAAATATTAAACAACTTGGGGTCATCAAAACTTTCACAAAATCGATGTCAACAATGTCACACAGTTTTTTTTTAATTCACAGTCTGACTCCCAAGAACCTGCTGACTGACCTCTATTCTCACTCCAAGCAGATGATCGACGTCCCTGTCACCGCCTCAAGCATCACCAGCACTTCCTGACAATATCAACAGCATCAGTTACAATCGCATTGACCTTCAATAAAAGTTGTAACTAAAGTTCTTTGTTTGTTCTACTTGCTTCCACACATTCATTTTTGTAATATAACAATAAGGAATTTCTTACTGATGTGTTTTAAAAGATTTTAACTACCGTGGAATTTCCACGGGTCCTGCTAGCTATATTTATTTCCTAAATCTATTGATTTTCAAAATGGTGTTTAGAGGAAAATTACCAGTTATGAATATGAACTTTTATCCTCACAGTTATATATATATATATATATATATATATATATATATATATATATATATATATATATGTGTGTGTGTGTGTGTGTGTGTGTGTGTGTGTGTATAGCCATCCACATACAATACTGTTTCGCTGTTTCACAGCTCACTAGTGCGGCTAGACAAGCAACTACCTCAAGCCTGGATCGAAACCTGACCGACAGTCGGAGCTTCTAACCGTTGCAGCTATTCGTCTGCTGCTATGCGAGCAGTGAATTAATAATGTTTTGGCATTGTCCAAATACCTAAGCTCAATTTGTTTACACAAAGAGCATCACTTAATACACTAATGGTAATTTGTATATCACTTCCCGATATGCTCAACCCAAGATAGGGAGCATTATAGGTATCCACATA
>NC_136509.1:10192045-10204545 GCF_053919585.1 Euprymna scolopes | reverse complement strand
CCTTCATAGCAAACGAATTAATGAGCATCAGTGACAAGGCATGCACCGATTTGGCATTTTATTTCGGTTATTATTACCTAACCGCCATATTCCCCGTGAATTTATCCCCATCTCGCTCTCATAAGCACTTTTGTTTTTCTTGTTTTGCATTAAGTATTATCCACATTTAAAGATTTTTTTATTTAGATATATTACGTTTAAAATATCTTAAATTTCGATTTCAAAATAATGACTCGTAGGCGAATCAGATTTTCTTTTTTAAATAAATATATTTATTAAAAATTCGGATTTTCGATCTATATAAGAGCCTTCATCTGGAAAATACTAACTAATATTTTTATACGCGCGATATTGTCATTAGTTTAGCGCAGATTTCAGTTGTTGACGAAGATTGAGTTTTAAATGTCAAGTCAGTTGGGGAAGAGCTCTGACATGCGCATGCGTATTATTATTATTATTATTATTAGTAGTAGTAGTAGTAGTAGTAGTAGATTCCACTGTTAAAAACCATTGTAATTTTTAAATAAAAGAACGGTACAGAGCTAAGACAAAGTGCTGATATTTTTTTAAATTAGCATATTTATTCAAAATTAATAAAAAAAAAACACTTATAAAATTTACACATATTTGCTCTGCAATAGTATTGAGCACTCTCTTCAGGTTTTTACTAATTACCAGTTTTACCATATATATATATATATATATATATACTATTTGGCAGTCCGGCGTTGCCCGATCGTACAATACGCTTAAGCATGAAATTTAATTTATGCACATTGCGTATGTATTGATATAGAATAATTTGCTCGGTTGACTAATGTGCACAATATAAATTATTAAAAATAAAATTGACAATGTTAAGCATCGAGTTACGCCTTTGTTTGCGTACAATATCATATAAGTTGATAATTACACTTTGGAAAGTCACATGCAACCGATGAAATAATTTGCGGTAATTTTAAATTGCACTTCTTTGTTATTGTAAATAGAACTCATTAAAAAGAAAAAAATTGAAATAAAACGGTGGGGTACACGTGGGCTTCAACAGGGATCATTCGATCTATAGTCGAATGGTCTACTCCTAAGCTATATCTCCAAATTACAAAAAAAAAAATCTGTTTTTGCTTTTTTTTTTTTTTTTTTTAGAATTTATTTGCTGCAATTATATTATCTCTCCTGGCCTGTGTAACGTAAAATATTTTCTTTTAAAAATGACTCCTTTTTATTTATAAAAGAGAAAAACTTTTTTTAGAATCGGATTTTTTTATTTATTTTTATCGATTGAATTTCTGTACAAAACATATCTAAGAACACTGCCAGACAAATAAAATAGCTTTGTATGAAATTAGCAAAAGATAGGTTCAGCCGTTTCGAAACCTATCAGAAAAGAACTCGCACACACACAAATTTACTTATATGTATATATATATATATATATATATATATATATATATATATATATGGAATTCACCACTTATCAAGACTCGGAGCCCACTCGGGGATAAGGGTTTTTGCGTGTACAGTAATCAATGGACAATATTGTAGTAATCGTTAGTAATGGAGATCTGATAAAGTGTCTTACTTTAGAGGCGGTTCATCAGGAATTTGTTTATGTTGGACTTGAAAACATCCAAGTTGTAATCAGGTAGGAAACAGGCAAACCGAAGAGAGTTCCACAGGCGTGCACTTCCAAGAAAGAAGCTTTGTTCATGGAATCTACGTTTTGATTTAAGCACAGATAAAGAGTGGGGAAAATTACTTACAGTGGTTTCAGCTAGACAGGTGTTTCGCGTGAAAGATTGGCGACGGGGAGACCAGAGATTGGAGCTCAGACTATTACATATACGTACCATTATATATATACATATATACATATTATATATACATAACAGTGTATATATATATATATATATATATATATATACACTGTTATCTATATACTATACTATTATATATATATAATCTATGTCAACCTATGTCACGGTAACATATATTGAGCGAGTTTTTAACAGTATTTTATCCGGTTTTTTATTTATAACATCTTTTCCCACACTTACCGTGTTAAAGAGAGAATAAGACGCCATCTTGAATTTTCGAATACATCGGTAAACACTGTATGTTTTTCGAGCTGAATAAATATGTTACATTGAATAAAAACACAAAAAATATATCCAGTTAGGTAGAAAAGTAACTTATCTTGCCTTTGATAACATTTATTTGTTATATATTTGTTTTTTGACAACTTTTTCGAATCTATGTGTACAGTAATACAAACCCGAAAATTTAATTTAAAACAAATAATCAGACTTAGCTTGTTATAATAGGTGTGAATTTATTTGCCCTGGTGTATCACACTCGTGTTATTTTTAGTCCGAAAATAAAGAAGAAGAAATCCTTCCCGACTGGTCAAATGTTTTTTGGCGATAAGTTGGGATGAAACGATAAATTAATTTTCTTTAGAAAAATCGTTCGGGTAAGGAGCGGCGTGAATAGACTCCTCGATGTTTTTTTTGTCTTTTTCTTGGAGCTCTCCGGAAACGGTGAATGTTCAATGTCACTGTCAAAATTAGTTCCGGGGTAGACGCTACAATTGAAATTTACTCATTTTTAAATAAAAAAGTAAAAAAAAAAGTTAATAAAAAAAATTGTTGCTTATGTGCGCATAAAAAACTTTTTTTTTTTTAGCTTAGGTCCGCCTTGTAATCCCCCCCCCAACCTCCAAATCTTAAGAACAGCTTCCGGAATAAACATCACTTTTGGAGGGGGGGGGCTAATAAACACTATTTGGGGGGATATTTAAAAAAAAAGTCGATAAAAGTCGTCATTTAAAAAGAAATTTAAAATCAAATGTTTGTAAAAGTGAGAAATTATTAATAAATGTTTAGTAACATTTTTCGGTGCTAATGCAGAGAGTGATCCGCGCTATTTTTTTAAATCGTGTTTTTTTTTTAATTCCAAAAAACTCAAAAAGCAAGCGACAAACTATTTTTTGGCCTCATATAATAAAGAAAAAATGTGTAAATTAAAAAATATTGAAGATAAACAAATGAATTATGTTTTTTTTTTTTTTTTTTTTTACTTACTAAACAGAAAATGAAATCTTTCGTCAATTCGTGGCTGTGAAATTAATCGAACCTGAAGTTCAGTTTTATCAACAGAACAGATTCGCAGTAACGGTTAAAAAATATATTTATTTTATTTAATATTTTAATTTTAATAATTCGCGAGGTAAATTTAATTTAAGAACATAAAAACATACATCGACTCCAAAAATGGGTTGTCTGAAAATTTCAAATAAATTGGTAACGTAGAAATATGGTTTTATTCGTTTAGAACAAACAAACATTTACATTTTTATATATATAGATATATATTTATATATATGCACACACACACACACACACACACACACACAGAGAGAGAGAGAGAGAGAGAGAGAGAGAGAGAGAGAGAGAGAGAGAGACTGCTGTTAAATAGTTTACCATGTGATCATTCTCTGCTAGTTTGGGAGGCCTCAACAAAAGACAAGGCAACCATTATTAGCTGGGATCTGTTTTTTATGATGGAGAATAACAACTAAATTTTCGAGAGGTTCAATTCATTCAGGTGTGAAGTTTATCAACGGAAAAACCAATTATGAGCTGAGGTAGGCGGGGAAGACACCGCCTCGAGAAAAACTGTGGAATGAATCTCAAATGTAAGTGTTAATTGCCTAGCAAGAATAACTTACTTTTTTTATTATTCAACCCTTCGTGGGGCGTAGCGTAACACGACCACGGTTGCTTGCGGGAATGCGAGGCTTGAGAAGGAGTCTTTAAGAGGAATCGGAATAAAGAGAATGTGTGTTGAAAGTACAAAAAAGGAAACAAAGGGATGAATTAACAATTTTAAATGGGGTGAGAGGGATTTACATGGTTAAAGGGAAAGAAAAACAACAACATAAAGACGCGCGAATAATGAAAACAAAAAAGAAATAAGATGTATAAAGAAAGAAAAGAAACGTAAGAAAATGGGTAATGTTTAAAAGTCGCGGCTAGAAGATACACAATTCTGTATATCAACTATTTTTCTGGGTTTTTTTTTTGTTAAATATTATTAATTTACTTGTAGGGCCCTGCTTTCCGGTCGATTACAATATGTTAGCCTTCAAGTTCAATGTAAACAAGTTCTTGTTGAGCCGTCCGCTTTAATAATCCAAATTTTGCCCAATCTACACCATTAACAACTACTAAGCTACCACCTTACATTCATTAAACCATATCCTTGAGTGCCCTTTGGGCCATGATAAGTGGTGACTCTCTTGTAAAACTTGTGAAAATTCCACGGAATTAGAAATATATTTAATCAACAAAGATGCTTTGATAAAACTGATATATTTCTGGATAGCGCAAAAAAATATTTTGGTACAGAAAAACCAATAACACGCAGCAAATATGAGTTTATTAACAAGGCATGAATAGAAAGAAGAAAGAAAAAGTGAGGACACTACCAAGGCTGCTGCAAAGAATCTTCACTCCCTCAACGTGCTAGAAGATTACTTACATCTGAGGGTCTCCTATACCTCCACAAACCAACCATTCGCCTATGGAGTATTGTTACCACATCTTAGCTGTTGCATCTATCAATAGTCTCCCCCTCTTTTTTTTTTTTTTTTATTCAATTTTCACCCCAAACAAGGCACAGTGCCACTTTGAAGTAGGGGGCTACTATTAGGGAATTAATTTGCGGGGTCATTATGAAGGGAGAAGAGTAGAAAGATGTTTGTTAACATTACACTTGAACTTCTGCATATCATTGCAGTTGGGAAAGCAGAATCCCGGAAGGGAGTTCCAAAGACCCGCAGTTCTGGGGAAGAAACTATTGGAGTAAAAGGCTTTCTTGCACCTAGGGATCTCCACTGTAAAGGGATGAGACTTAGTAGCTTGTCGGGTTTGTCGGGGGTAGTTACGTCGGGGAGGTACAAGTGTTTGCAGTTCGTCAGAGCATTCACCATTAAAGTATTTGTAGAACAGGCAGAGGGATGCAACATCTCGTCGATGGGACAGAGGTTGAAGCCTAGATGACAGTTCAGGACCTATCAGGTTGGCGACTCTTTTTTGAACCCTGTCCAGGAGCGAGAGACAAGCAGCAGATGCACCAGCCCAGATGTGACAACAGTACTCCATACATGGGCGAATTGTTGCCTTATAGAGGTATAGGATACTGGCAGGCGTAAGTAGTTTTCTAGCACGGTAGAGGGAGCCAACCTTCCTTGCAGCAGCCTTGGCAATGCTCTCAATGTATCTATTCCAGTTCATATTCCCTGTAAACGTTAGGCCGAGGAGTTTAAAAGAAGTACTTTCAGGCAATGTGTTCTTGGCCATTGCTATTGGTGGTAGAGAAGGTTTCTTGTAGTTATTGAAGGAAACAAGCTTAGTCTTAGCAGCATTGAATGAGACCAACCATTTTTGTCCCCATTCCACTACGGATTGGAGGTCATCCTCTAGTGTTTCTGCCATTTTCTTGGATATGTGTTCATTTGTTTTCCCCTCATATCTGTTATAGAGAGTGGTGTCATCGGCAAATATACCCATCTCCGAAACAATATTATCAGGGAGGTCGTTTATGAATATCAGGAACAATAGAGGTCCAAGGATAGACCCCTGAGGCACTCCCGCATTTATGTCATGTTGTTTGGATGTACGTCCGTCGAGGACAACTTTGATTTTTCTATTACTTAAGAAGGATTTAATTACGTTATGAATTCTTCCAGTGATTCCATATGATCTAATTTTCCTTAGAAGACCATCGTGCCATACCCTGTCAAAAGCCTTAGATATATCAAGGGCCACCGCTCTACCCTCCCCTGTTTTATCCAATGAACGGTATATACGTTCAGAAACTACAGTTAAGATATCTGCTGTTGAACGGGCTTGCCTGAATCCATATTGTTTGTCAGTCAGGAGTTTAGCAGCTGTTAGGTGCTGGACTAGGACTTGATTAACTAAGGACTCAAATATTTTGGCGAAAAGCGGGAGGAGGCTAATGGGGCGATAATTTAGTGGGTCAGTTCTTTCACCAGAATTCTTGAAGACTGGTACCACAGAGGCGGTTTTCCAGCAGTCGGGAAAACAAGATTCGTTAAGGCATTTATTGTAAAGTTTGGACAGAACTGGAGCAACCTCGGCAGAGCATTTTTTTAATAGCACAGCCGGGATGAGATCTGGTCCACATGCTTTAGAGGTGTCTAGGTTTTTTATAATAGCATGTACCTGAGAAGGGGTGATTTTCAAATCGTCAAGTGTGGCGTCTGTTCGCAGAGGAAAATCAGGGAGTGAGTGGTGTACCGAGTTCAGTGTGGAGTTTGAGGCAAACCGACTAGCAAGCAGATTAGCCTTGTCAGTTGCCGTGCAAGCAACCTCATGGTTGTTTGTTAGTGGGGGAATAATTGACTGTCCATTATTAACTACGCTGTTGTAGATTTTCCAAAAATCCCGGGTTCCTAATTTCTGTGCTTCGATGCGCTTTCTGGTGGTTTCAGAGTAATCTGACTTAGCTGTGTCTATCACTCTCTTACAATTATTTCTAGCTTCTATAAACTTCTGTTTATTTGAGCTGGACTTATGTCGGTTGAATCTGCGGAACGCATGCTGCCTTTGACAAATGGCAGCTGCACAAGCAGAAGTAAACCATTGGGGGGAGTGGGGCTTGCTATAGAATTTCCGTGCGGGAACATGTGCTTCAATAGCAGTTTTGAACCATTCAGTTGTCTCATTTGCACACTGTTCCGCTGGAAGAGTAAAAATATTTTGCCATGGGGCATCTCTGATGAGCTCCCTGATGGCTTCCCAATCAGCCTTTTTGTAATACCTCGTTGTTTTGAGTAGTGGGTCTTCAGTTTTAGGGCGAGAATTTAGGCTGATTTCTACCATTATCACAGCGTGATCAGCATTCCCGAGTGGGCTATGGGCATTTGTTGTACAGTCATTGGGAACCGTTGTCAGGAAGAGATCTAGAAGTGAGGCATGTTGATCGTGCTGGTCTGGGAAACGTGTCGGAAATGTAACCAATTGAGATAGGGAATGAGATATAGAGAAGCTATATGTGGCGCTACCAGCTACGTCTGTGTGATTTGAGAAACCTAGCCAGTTACTGTGGTGGACATTGAAGTCACCAAATACATGTATTTGTGCGCTAGTATCGAGGGAGAGTGCTATATCTATGCTGTCTGAGACTTTGTTTATTAGGGTACAGTCTTGGTTTGAGGGAGAGCGGTAGAGAAAATACAAGTAGCTAATATTGTGTTGCATATTTAGTCTGAAGCACATAAAGGCAAGAGCCTCCGAGCAAATAGGTCTCACACTATCAACCAAGTTCAACCCCAGTCCCATCGATGAAATGTTGTATCCCTGTGCCTGTTTTACGAAAACTTTCATATAACGTGCTCTAGCGAACTTGTAGCACAGGAAACATGAGTTGGAACAATTACATTGAGAGCATTGCCAGGATCGATGCGAGGAAGGTAGGCTCTCTCTTCCGTGCTAGAAAGCTACTAACGCCCGAAAGTATCCTATACCTCTATAAGGCTACCATTCGCCCATGTATAGAGTATTGTCATATTTGGGTTGGTGCATCTGCTACTTGTCTCTCGCTCCTAGACAAGGTCCAAAAAGAGAGTAACCAACCTGATAGATCCTGAACTGTCATCTAAGCTTCAGCTTCTGTCCCATCGACGAAATGTTGCATCCCTCTTCCTGTTCTAAAAGTATTATAACAGTGAATGCTCTGATGAACTGCAAGCAATTATGCCCCCACGACGTAAAGCCCTCGACAAACCCGACAAGCAGCAAAATTCCACCCCTACACAGTTGAGATCCCTAGATGTAAGAGAGCTTTTTACTCCAGTAGGTTCTTCCCAGAACCGCTAGACTTTGGAATTCCTTTCCGGGTCCCTGCTTCTTCAACTGTACTGACATGCAGAAGTTCAAGTGTAACGTGAACCGACATCTTGCTGCCCAACTCCCTACATAGTATCCCAGTAGCTTATGTCCGTGATAGTAACCCCTTACACCAAAGTGGTAATGTGCCTTGGTTTGGGGTGAAAATGTAAAAAAAAAACAACAAAAAAAAAAAACTTACATACTCATGACTAACCCGACAAGGAGCAAGATTCCACGCCTTCACTGTACGGGAGAGGTTAGGGATACAGTTAGGGTTAGGATTTTGAAATCCTCTCCCTGTGTCTAGCTTTTCGTGGCTGTTGTAACTCGCAAAAGTCCAAGTGTAATGTGAACACGCATCTCGCTGCTCAACTCCCTACACAGTTTCTTTAAGGCATGATCCCAAACTAAAGCCATTTTCTGTTCAAGTCGCAATATTTTTTTTAAAAATCCGATCGAATGAAATAAATAAAAAGAATATAGTTTGCTACATATTTAGAATTACACTTAAAAAATACAGAGAACAAAGATGTTATATTCCAAAAATCACGTAAATTGATCAAGTAGTTTATTTTTTCAAAGAAAATCAAATTTTACGATTTTTAGCGAATAAGTATTTTTAGCAGCTATTGGTAATCTCTTACTTATAGAGAAATAAATAAATCTCATTAGTTGAATATTGTCCACCCTTGAACAAATATGGCATCTGGCTTCTACTTATCGTAAATAAAAACAAGTGAAGCATGCATGGACCCCCGTGAGTGCACAGTGAACGAGGCATAAAAATATGACTATGTTCAGCATTTGCCCCCCCCCCCCATTTAGCCCCAAAAGTGCCCAGGGAACGTCAAATCCTGGTGAAAATGAACAAACGGTGTAGTTTTAGACCTTAAGATACGTAAATTTGAGTTCAGCACCATGCAAAACTGCTAAATAGACATACACAGAAAATTTTCGACAAATATGATAAAATAGCCCCAAAACTGGAGTGTTTTTATTAGCCCTAAAAGAACCCCTGGGGCACATCCAAGAGTTATCGCGAAATATAGACAAACAAAATTATATTGAAATTAGTTACAACTTTTCAGAAAGTTTTATAAAAATCCAAGGCATCATTTTTTATTTAAGCACAAAAGTGTTAAATTTAGCTATTGTTTAATGTTTGTATAAAATTTTAAAAAAATCCAAGTCGGAGTTATTGAGAAAAGTGTAGACAGACAAACGGACCAAGGTGAATTTACAGACCCTCCCTCCTTTTGTCGGGGGACCAAACTATAATGATAATAATAATAATAATTAATTTACGTTATTTTTGGAATATGATGTTTTTGTTCCATGACGGGTACGTATATCATCCAGATTTTTCTGCATATTCTTTATATATATATATATATATATATATATATATATATATATATATATATATATATATATATATATATATATATATATATATATATATATATTTAAATAAGTGTAATTCCAAATAACTACCGCTAGTTTAAATAATGAAAGAATCGCAAAAAAGCGAAACAGTAAGAATAAAAAAAAGTGAAAAAAAACGTGAAAAAAAAAGTGAAAAAAAAAAAATGAAGCGACCAATTAAAAAGGAAAGGGAAAAGCTGTAAAAGGACCACCATCTAAAGAATGAAGAGGACGAAAGAAAGAAAATGGGAATAAAAACGAAGAGAAAGAAGAGAAAATGTAATATATTGAGAAAAATATAGGAAAAGAAAGATTTAGTCGTTTTTATGTCATATCAACCCTTTTTTTACGTTATTAAATGCCGAATCCAGTAATTTTGGATATATATATATATATATATATATATATATATATATATATATATATATATATATATATATATATATATATATATAATCAATTTTCACCCCAAACAAGGCACAGTTCCACTTTAAAGTAGGGGGCTACTATAGGGACATAATTTGCAGGGATATTATGAAGGGAAAGAGGTTTGTTCACGTTATACTTGAACTTCTGCATATCAGTACAGTTGGGAAAGCAGAATCCAGGAATGAGTTCCAAAGACTTGGGGAGGAAACTATTGGAGTAAAAGGCTTTCTTGCACCTAAAAAACACTAAAAAGGGGTGGGACTTAGTTGTTTGTCGGGGGTATTTACGTCGAAGAGGTAGTTCGTCAGAGCATTCACTATTAAAGTATTTGTAGAACAGGCAGAGGGATCCAACATTTCGTCGATGGGACAGAGGCTGGAGCCTAAATGACAGTCAGGACCTATCAGCTTAGCGACTCTCTTTTGAACGTTGTCTAAGAGCGAGAGACTAGTGACAGATGCACCAGTCCAAATGTGACAACAGTACTCCATACATGGGCGAATGGTGGCCTTATAGGATACTTTCAGGCGTAATTAGTTTTCTAGCACGGTAGAGGGAGCCAATCTTCTTTGCAGCAGACTTGGCAATGCTCTCAATGTATCTATTCCAGTTTATGTTCCCTGTACACGTTAGGCCGAGGAGTTTAAAAGAAGTACTTTCAGGTAATGTGTTCTTGGCCATTGCTATTGGTGGTAGAGAAGGTTTCTTACAATTATTGACGGAAACAACCTTAGTCTTGGCAGCATTCAATGTGACCATCCATTTTTGTTCCCATTCCACTACAGGTTGAAGGTCATTCTCTAGTGTTTCTGCCATTTCCTTAGATATGTGTTCATTTTTTCTCTCCTCGTGCCTGTTATAGAGAGTGGTGTCATCGGCAAATATACCCATCTCCGAGACAATTTTATCAGGGAGGTAATTTATGAATATCAGGAATAATAAAGGTCTAAGGATAGACCCCTGAGGTACCGTCGAGGACAACCTGCGTTTTTCTCTTACTTAAGACGGATTTAATCACACACACACACACACACACACACACACACACACACACACACACACACACACACGCACACACACGCACGCACACACACACATATATATATATAAAATATATATTTAAAGATATAAACAATTTGACGCATGAATATATATATATATATATATATATATATATATATATATATATATATATATAAAAGGAAGGAAAATATCTACCTTAATCCACTAACCTAGTTCTAAAACAGATCCTTTGTTCGATAAAATGCATGCCCATTGGCTGATAGGAAGGGGCGCGGTGGATACTAGAAAGCTGATTGGCTAACTAGAAATCCTCAACATATATAAAAACAAGAAGCAACCACAGAATTCGCGCATAAGCCTGACGAATCCTATAGTGGATGAAACGCAGAATATTCAGTGTAGCTTAATCGCCATATATATTTTATAAATTACTAACTAGCTCTACCTACGTATTGAGCACTTTTGAAGTAAATACTTCAAGTTTACGCATAAATCTATAGTTTCGTATATTAAATTTATGTGAGTAAATGAAGTAGTTATATATATATATATATATATATATATATATATATATATATATATATATATATATATATATATATATATATATATTCATGCGTCAAATTGTTTATATCTTTAAATATCTATTCCTGAAGTTTGGTTTGGTTTGATTTGGTTTGGTGATTTTATTTTCCAACATATCAACCCTTTTGGGGTTATTTATTATCGAATTCAGTAATTCTGAAAGAAAAAAGGCTTTAATCTTCAAGTTGTGTATATCTTTAAATATTTATTCATTGTGTTTGGTTCGATTGTTTTGTTTTGTGGCGTATCAAACCTTTTCAGTTTTATTCATATCAGCAAACGTTTTTTACGCTTCAAGTTCCTTATATCCTTAAATATTTATTCATGGGGTTTGGTTTGGTTGATTTGTACAGGAAGAACTGTTGTTTTTTTGGCTTTGCAGAACAGGATTGAGTTTTGCAAAAGAGAAAGAAGAAAACGCTATAATATATATGCTTGGAAGCCAGTATCTTCAGACAGCCTGATCTGTTAGCACCAGATATAAAAGGAGAGAAAAAAGAAAAATCAGACAATAGATATGGTCATAAAAGAATTAAAGGAGAAACATTTAAGAAAAAGAAAGAAAAAAGAAAAGTAAAGATCTGTAAAAAAAAAAGGACAAAATAAAAAGAAAGGAAAAAGTGAAAGAATGGAGAGAAAATGAAAAAGAAGTGAAACAAAAAAAGAAAAAAAAATGAACACGGAGAAAGGGAAGTAGAGTATACGAGGGTAAGAAGGTAAGAGAGCAAAATTGTCGCACAGTGGTTTTAATGGGACGGTTATATATATATTGATAAAGATGCAGCTTCATTTCGTCGCCAATGACCCGGACTGCCGTCACAAAGGTCACCACCAGCTAAAAAAAAAAAAAAAAAAAAAAAAAAATAGATAAATAAAAAATAAAACATTTGGTTCACAATTTTTTTAAAATTTCTTTTTCTTTCCATCCGGACAAAAAAAAAAAAAAGAAAAAAGAAAAAAATACCCTTCTGTTTTATGGTAGTACCCCTGGAAGGGGGCATAGGGCGGAGATGTAATAGAAGCGGAAATATCGGGGCGGGTGGGGAGGGGATAAGGTTAAGATATAAAAATGTTAGGGGACACAGACCTGATGGCATTTCTATGTAAATACGTATAAAA
>NC_136509.1:10184545-10187045 GCF_053919585.1 Euprymna scolopes | reverse complement strand
AGTTAGAATATTTGTTTTCGTTTTAAACAACAATATTGAAAATATATACGAAAATCAATCGTCTGCTTCAAAGAATCGCAATTGTAAAATAAAATAAATATAAATCATCGATCGATAATTCGATGCTTTTAAGTAAATTTGTAGATGACCACTATTAACTATTATTCCTCTCCCTATTTAAGACGAATACATTTGGAGGAAAGAAAAAAGTATTTTAGAATTTTAGTACAGCGATTAGTTTCGTGTATAAATGTAATGAAAAATACTATCTCATTTCTATTTTCTTAAGGAAACTAATTAATATTTTTACCACAAACCCTAAGTCTGAGTTGCAAGGACATAAAATGATATGTAATAGCCTAAAAAAGTAGAACTTCCTCACAAAGAACATACATAATTTATCTGACATAGTAAAAAGGAAAAAAAAAATGGTTATCTGCTTTAAGGACGGTTCGAAAACGAGGGATCATACATAAAATTTATATGCGAAACTTATCCAAATTCAAAAATGTCTTGTCATTGTTTTTTCTTTCTGTAAAATTTTTCAAGATATTTACACGTAATCACCTAAAAGAGGATCTCAATTTTTTTTTTGCTGGGGGAGGGGTAAGCAGGCTGGGATTAACCTACAATATTGCTCTACAATAATTTTATCTATTAGGTTCGGATATGCCAATTTCTTTATTTTTTATATACGGCTACAGTTTGAAGAACTCTTGTAATCAAAATCTTGCCGATTCTCTCACTTCTGATCTGGAGCACGAGGTGGAATGGGAGGAATTAGTTTGTCAATTTAAACCAAGCCTCTCTCCTTTCACTACCAATGCTCAGACGCTTTTTTCAGCTTCAATAAAAATTCGGGGACTTCATACCAAATCTAAAATAAAAGACTTGAATCCAATCTATTTCTAAGGCTGCTGAGAAATGAACATATCTTTCTACTGCTGCAAAAGTATAAACTCCTCATGCAATATGCTAGATTTTCAAAACTCTGATGCATCCTAAGTTGGAATGACGTCTCTGAATTGGGGCAGTGTCGTTTAGAGCATTTTTCATTCTTTGATAGAGTCCAAACCAAGCATCATATTCGAATGGGGATGATTGTCTTTTCTTTACAACCCTTTATCACAGAAGAAACCTTGCTAGTCTTTCTCTACTCTATCGTTATTTTTTGAATAGTGCTAGACCGACCTTTAATCTTTGGTTCCTTCCTGTCAGACATTCATTAGAAGGACATAATTACTAACTATAAATAATTTTCCTTTTTTCATCAGAATTTACACACAGAGTTTCTTTCCAAGAGTTTTCCAACTATGAAACATGTTATCAAAGAAATGCTTTCGGTTACAACTTAGTCGTCTTCAATTTTAATTTAAAAAAACACATTGTCATAAATAATAAAATTTTATTCAATTTTTTTTATCATTTTCGATTCACACAAAGTATCTGACAATTTATTCATTTTACTAAACCTTATCATCAGTAACAAATAAACGCATTGCACATTAAAATTTTCTTTAAATTTCTTTCATGATTAAATAAACATTCATTGGTTTCATTAATAATGATTCACTGGAGGTTTTAATTATAGAATGTAAACTAAGAAATCCAATTTTTTTTTTCCACAGAAATTTAGCTGCGGATATTTTTAAATCATGCAAAAATGATTATTAATTTTTTTATGAAATGTTCTGAATTTTTCAAATAAGGGTTGGATATTATTTTAAATTTAAACTTTTTATGTGTGCAAGTTATTGATTTCAAATGCACATGAAACCCTTGACTATATTTTACAGTCTCAACAGTACATAACTACTGAAAAGAATGAACCACCAACTAAAAAAATTCATTGGCTATCTTTTCCAGGCGGATTAAAACATGAAAAAAACTAGATCTGCCAACAAGTAAAAACTATAATGTGCAGAGTATTTGGAAAAGAAACAGAAAAGTTTGTAAAATGTTCAATCATAAATTTTAAAATTACCAGAAAAAAATGGGACACACTTCATGCAAATGAAAAAAAAATTATGTAGCAATCAATAAGTAGTGCAATAATTCTTAGTACTTGACGAAACGAACCAAAACTGAACAGACTTGTAAAGCATCTGAGTTTTTTGTCAAATTCGTTCACAACCGAATAATTGAAACAAAGCAAATAATGAGAGTGAAAAGTTTAAAAGACTTTGTCAAGCAGATACAAGAAATGAATGATACTCATCTAAAACAGGATATTTAAGACAAAAGTTGATTAAAACTTTCCTCAGTTGTGTTAACTAGTCCTGAAATGAGACCGCAGGTTTAAGTTGATAACTCCAAAGCTTAAGACTGAAATTTGGGATAATGATTGCTGTTACAAAATCGCATCAAATTCAAACATTAAAATGTAAAACATCGGAAACTAAAATATCAAAAAAAATTCAGCTTTGAGGAAACTTTTCTAGCTCGAAGCTATATTACTTCATTATTATTATTTTTTTTACATGGTGGTCACCATTTATCA
>NC_136509.1:10164545-10179545 GCF_053919585.1 Euprymna scolopes | reverse complement strand
GAGAACATGAAACGCTGGCATTTCGTCTTCAGAAAGAATTCAGAGACATCAACATTTATGAGCAGCATCTTTCTTTTTGTTGTTTTTTTTATGATTCTTACTTTTATTCTGACTGTTTTTTTTCTTTTTATTGTTTCTTTTTCTCTTTTTCTTTATTCGTATTCTCTCTTCCTTTTTATCTTTACTTTTCTCACTCTTCTTCTCATGCTTTTTTTCTTTTATTTCATACTAACATTTTAGCCCGGCGTTACCCGGGTGTTTGGGGGCGTATGTTGAGCAAAAAAAAAAAAATTGTTTTAGGCTCAAATCAAGTTATTAAGTTACATCCATGTCCAAGGAACCTATATCTAAAATTTCAAGTGTTTAGACCCAACATTGGCGGAGGAGTTTGGTAGAGTTCTCAAAGTTCAAATCGTTGAACTTTGACCCCTTAACAGCCAAATTTCTGGCCGAAAACCGATCACAAAGATTTTCCCAAATCTCAGTACCATGTATATCAAATTTCGAATATGAAGACTTAAAATTGACAGAGATATCGTGTAGAGAAATGTACACAGACAGAAAGACACACACACACAGAAAGACACAGACAGACAGACAGACACAAAGACACTTTCACTTTTATAGATATACTAGCATTTACGTCCGGCGTTGCCCGGGTATTTGGAGGTGTATGTTGAGCAAAAAAAAAAAAAAAAAGCGGTCAATTTTTTTAACTTTGACCCCTATTATGACCCCTTAATATTTATTGTTTGGGGCTCAAATCAAGTTATTAAGTTAGATCCATGTCCAAGGAACCTATATCTAAAATTTCAAGTGTTTGGACTCAAAATTGTCGGAGGAGTTTGGTAGAGTTCTCAAAGGTCAAATCGTTGAACTTTGACCCCTTAACAGCCAAATTTCTGGCCGAAAACCGATAACGTAGATTTTCCCAATCTCAGTACCATGTATATCAAATTTCGAGTCTGTAGACTGAAATTGGCAGAGTTATTGCGTAGGGGAATGTACACACACACACACGTTCACTTTTATAGATATACTAGCATTTCAGCCCGGCGTTGCCCGGGTTTTTGGATGTGTATGTTGAGCAAAAAAAAAAAAAAAGTGGTAGTAGGAAGGCAGGCTCAAACCCGTACCGCAAAGGAGGAAAAGAACGGGGAAAAAGCTGACGTCTATGCTGTTACGACCACCGTCAAACCGGAAGTTACATTCTTTAAAAGTTAAGGCAGATATTAGACAATCCAGAGTGTTCGAACGACGGAAGGCGTGAACGTTGCATAAACGCTAGTTGACACTCTTAGTTTATACTTCCTGGACAGTGGCCATCCTTTAGTATTCTTGAAGTGCCTTAGTAATTATAATTAAATAGAGTGAGATATATATATATATATATATATATATATATATATATATATATATATATATATATATATATAGAGAGAGAGAGAGAGAGAGAGAGAGAGAGAGAGAGAGAAAGAGATACCATTACCCGATTAGGAGTTTCTATCATGTACAACATCGTATTAAGGAGAGTTTATTTCAATAGAAACTTCGATGTTATCAGCTAGGTAAACATGACTTTTTCAGATATACTTTCCTATTTACTTTGCCTCCCCACGAGGACAGAGTTAGACACTTTTTTTTAATGTGGAGAAAAAGAAAACAAAAATAAACATTGTCTCAGTTGTGGAGGATTTCTTCTTCACTAACAAATAATAGACGGATAGATATTTAGCTAAACAGACGTAGAAGCGTTATGTACAAAATTCATCAGTTACAGCATAATATTATAAAGAGTTTACTTAAACAGTAATCTTTAAGTTGTAAATTTGGTATCTTACCCACTGAGCTATTTGGATAGATTTAAATCCTCTTACTGCGTATAAACAGATTAGTTTAATTTTCGAATATGTTAGAAAAAATCATCCCTTAATAGAGACGTAGAAATGCTTCCATTATAAATTATACGTATGAATATACTTTCTCCGGATGAAAACCGATTAAAAAGGTTTCCACGTGTCTGAGTACCCTATATAATAATTTTCATGTGTGTAGATAAAAAATTCGATGAGTATATATATATATATATATATATATATATATATATATATATATATATATATATAATGGTCGTTCCAAAAGCAAAGACCCTTTTGTTTTAACTCAAAAAGTTAAAAAGCTACAAAGACGGTCATCTCTCACTCAGTACAGACCAGTAAGTCTCCTGTGCGTCATGAGTAAGTTACTAGAATTTGTGTTAAATAGAGAAGTACTCAACCACCTCAGCAAAAATAAGGTTCTTAATGACATGCAATATGGTTTCCATTCTGCTAGATCTACAGCTGATGTGCTTACGGTTATATCGCATAGGATTAGCGAATCTTTCGACGGGGGCTTCATTTCTAGGGTAATTGCTCTTTACATATCAAAGGCCTTCGATAGAGTATGGCATGAAGGTCTACTTCACAAGATATCCAGCTATGGTGTAGCTGGAAATGTCTACTCAGTTATTAAATCATTTCTCTCTGAAATGGTCCTTAAGAGTAGTGGTTTATGGGCAGAAATCAGAAGCCCACAGTATTAATGCTGGATTCCTTAAAGGTCCATCCTGGGCCCAACTCTCTTCTTGATCTACCACAATGAGCTTTCAAATAAAATTCTTAGATCATTCCTAAACATTTTTGCTAACGACATTACCATCTATATTAGCACATCAAAGGTCGTAAACGACCAAGTTCTCTCTGATGCTTTCTTCTCTGATCTTGAGGACGTAGCACAATGGGGAAAGAAGTGGATGGTCAATTTTAATGCATCTAAAACCAAGTTTTTATCTTTACATCATCCACGTTCTGATCCCCATCTGGCATCGGTTGAAATGAATGGCTCTCATCTCGGGGAGGCTCCATGTTTTGACAAGCTTCTGGGCTTGACCTTTACTCCTGATCTGAAATGGAACACGTACATCAAATCTGTTATCAAGGTCGCTGGGATAATGGTGAAATCCTTCTATCGATCCAGTAAATTTCTCACCGCTGATGCAATTATCTACCTATATACAGCCGGGTACGTCGAGGGATGGAGTATTTTTGTCACATCTGGGCAGGAGCTGCTAGAAAAACCTTATCCTACCTTGACAGGATTCAAAGTAGACTTCGTGGCCTTGTAAGGGATGCCCTTTCTCTTCCCTGTAACCTCTTTCTCACAGAAGAGACTATACTAGCCTGTCTCTGCTTTATCGTTTTTTTTCATGGCAAGAGCTCGTCTGAGCTCCAATATATGGTCACTCCTCGCAAAACTTGTACAAGAAACACTCGTCTAGCTGTAAACACTATCAATAATTCCCCCCACTTTTTATCAGTGCCTTAACCTAAACGTAGATTCCATGAACAAAGCTTCTTTCTCAGAACTGCACGGCTTTGGAATTCTCTTCTGTGTGCCTGCTTTCCAGCGGATTACAATATGGTCGTCTCCAAGGGCAATGTAAACAAGTTCTTGATGAGCCTTAAGCAATCCAATTTGTCAAATTTACACTTCTAGCGATTACTATCATATTGTCCCATTGACTATTGTGCACCCTTTAACCCTTATCCTCGAGTGGCCTCTGGATCTTGATAAATGGTGACGCCTATGTAAAAAATGACGTAATTAATTAAAAATGTTAAGGTTTAAGTATTCTTGATTCCTTGTGCTGTTCCTATATCCTTTTGTTGCAATTTGTAGCTCATAACGATTAGTTTCCGCATTTGAGGGGTTTCCTTAAGATTTCATCTGGTTTCAGCATCACTGTCTATTGTATGATCTCATTTTCACCCTTGATTTCTATTTCTCGTAGTGTCTTTTTTTTTTCAAGTTCATTGAGACTTATTCCTAGTTCTCCTACTATTATCGGTATTATGTTGATTTTCTTCATGTTCCATTTTCCTTTCAGTTCTGTGTATTTGTTTTGTTATTCTGTTCCTTTTTCACTCTGTGGTTTGTATCTGCAATTTGAAAGCTTCTTTTTCTTTTTCTTCTCCTTCTTCTTATTATTATTACTAGTAGTAGTAGTAGCAGTAGTAGTAATAGAATTAGTAGTAGTAGTATTTTTGTTATTATCACTCAGCAGAAGTTTTCACACAGAACATCACCAAAAAAAATCACTTTGAAAACAATCTGTGGTGTTCCCTGAAACCGGAGTGTCAAATCTTCCCAGATTTCCAATACTCACCAACTCTTTCAATAAACTTTGCAAATTACTTCGCCTTATCGCAATAGTCGTTTTTTTCTAGGTTGGCAGTATTTTTGCTCGAACAGTTGGCAGAGTTGGTGGAAATTTTCTGTTTCTATGTCTATCCTTGTAGCCATGTCACTAGTAAGGGTGCTGGAGGTAAACGTTTTGTCTGGGCTGACGTTATCCGCCTGATAGTCAGGGACCCGAACCTTGGATTAACCACTAAGGAGGCTGTCCTATCAGCAGGTGCAAAGTACTGGAGCTGCTGTATTGCCATTTGGTGAATGGAATCTGGACCATGCAGTAGCTTCTGGTGGGGCCTCTCGATGCCATACTAGTGGGTAATTGTTACGGCTTTACCTTATCATGTGGTACAAAAAAAAAATTCTTCGTTTCTTTTTCTCTCTTAGTTTCCCCTCTCTGTCCTGCTCTAAGTAAATCTGTCGACCTAGTCCACAAATTCCAAAATTTCATCATGACAAGTTTCAAGAAAAAATACACGATTAAACCCGGTTCTCCAACTTCCAACGTAGACCCCTACTACCATGTCTCCTTCTCCAACATCAGGGGTCTACGTTCTAACCTTCCAGAGGTTGAAACCCAATTACAGGAGACTAAACCAGACCTTTTATTTTTAAGTGAAACTGGCATTGGACAGGCTATTTCCCTAGATGAGTTTGCAATTACAGGATACTCTAACTTAACTTCTAAATCTGACCCCCAAGATCGCCATGGGCATGGAATATGTGCCTATATTAAAGATAGCTTTCCATGTGGGAGAGACATCTCCAGGGAAGATCCTAACTTACCCTATATGTGCTTCCGGGTTGCTTTAGCTCACACTACTGCATTTATATTTACTCTCTATCGCCCCCACAACAGCGGAATTACTATCTTTCAAAGCATATCTGAGAAAATTGACCAAGTCCTTTCTACTTATCCTTCAGCTAACATTCACGTATGTGGAGACTTCAATGTTCACAACGTCGAATGGTTGACCCACTCAAACAAGACCGATGATGAGGGGAGGTTCTGTCATGATTTCTCCATTGCCTATGACCTCACTCAGATTGTTCAGGAACCTACCCGTGTGCCCGATAATGACGGCCAGTATGCGAGCCTACTAGACCTTTTTCTCACAACTTGCCCTGAACTATGTTCAGTTTCTGTTCTGTCGCCTCTTGGATCTTCCGACCACTCTGTTGTATCAATTAAGATAAAAATGAAATGTAATAAGTCCCCAGACGTACCACTTCATCGTACAGTATATCGATACACTAAGGCTGACTGGGATAGCTTCCGTACATTTATATCTGATCTACCTCTGCATTCCATGTTTAAAAAGGATGTGTCCTCTATAGTATTAGACCTAACTGAATGGTTAATTGTAGGTATTGACCATTTCATACCCTCTAAAAAGTTTCAGCAAAAACCTAACAGCCAGCCATGGTTCTCTCCAGAATGTGCTGCTGCCATTGCGCACAGAAATCACTTTTTCCACTGCTTCAAACGTAATAGATGTATGGAAACCAAAGCCGTTTTCAGGACTGCCAGCAACCATTGTAAGAAAGTAATAAGGAACGCAAGAGAGTTGTATGCTCAATCTGTTAAGTCCAAAGTAGCTGAGCAGCGGCTTGGTTCCCACCAGTTTTGGCAAATAGCAAACAGAATCCTGGACAGAAGCGTGTGCTCCATCCCAACTATTATCAATGGACCTGAGGTAATCTCGTCAGCATCAGACAAAGCCAAACTCTTTGTCAAGAACTTTGCAGCTAATTCTACCCTTTGCGACCAAGACCGCCAACCCCCAATATTTCCTCCTGTATCAGAAAACACGCTATGTGATATACGTATATCTGTACGTGATGTTGCCAAGCTAATCAAAAACCTTGATTTCAGTAAAGCAACTGGCCCTGATGGTATTCCAATTATAGTACTCAAAAAACTTCAACCTGAACTAGCGCCCATACTTACAAAACTGTTTAAACGTTGTCTTAAGGAGAATAGTTTCCCATCTCCCTGGAAAATCTCATCAGTATGCCCTGTATTTAAGAATTCAGGTGATCGCTCATCCCCCTCTCAGTACAGGCCAATAAGTCTCCTGTGCGTCATGAGTAAGTTGCTAGAATCTGTGTTAAATACAGAAGTAATCAAACATCTCAACAAAAATAACCTTCTTAGTGACACTCAATATGGTTTCCGTTCTGCTAGATCTACAGCAGATGTCCTTACAGTTATATCGCATAGGATTAGCAAATCTCTCGACGGTGGCAATCTTTCTAGGGCAATTGCTCTTGACATATCTAAAGCCTTTGATAGGGTATGGCATAAAGGTTTACTTCATAAGATCGCTAGCTATGGTATAGCTGGAAAAGTCTTCTCAATTATTAAATCATTTCTTTCTGATAGGTTCATAAGAGTAGTAGTTGAGGGGCAAAAATCAGAAGCTCACAGTATTAATGCCGGTGTCCCTCAGGGATCCATCCTGGGCCCAACTCTTTTCCTGATCTACATTAATGATCTTCCAAATCATATCCTTACATCATTTGTAGACATTTATGCTGACGACACTACCATTTATGGTACCACATCTAAGACAGTAAACGAGCAAGTACTCTCCAATTCTCTCTCCTCTGATCTTGAGCATGTAGTACAATGGGGAAAGGAGTGGCTGGTTACTTTTAATGCATCTAAAACCAAGCTTCTCTCTTTACATCATCAACATTTTAATCCACATTTGTCATCAATTGAAATGAATGGCTCTCGTCTTCAGGAGGCCTGAAGTTTTGACAAGCTTCTGGGCTTGACCATTACTCCTGATCTTAAATGGAACACGTATATCAAATCTGTTGCCAAGGCCGCTGGATAAATGGTGGGATCTTTCTATCGATCCAGTAGATATCTCACTGCTGATGCTATTCTCTATCTATATAAGAGCCAGGTACGTCCAAGGATGGAATACTGTTGCCACATCTGGGCAGGAGCTGCTAGAAAGGACTTGTCCTGCCTTGATAGAGTTCAAAATAGACTTCGTAGCCTCGTAGGAGATGTCCTTTTCTCCTCCTTACAACCTCTATCTCACAGAAGAGATGTTGCGAGTTTGTCTCTGATGTATCGTTATTTTCATGGAAAGTGTTCAACTGAGCTTCAATCTATGGTCCCCCCTCGCCAAACTTTCACAAGAAACACTCGTCTAGCTGTAAACACTATCAATAATTTCCCCCACTCTTTATCTGTGCCTAAACCTAAACATAGATTCCATGAACAAAGCTTCTTTCTTAGAACTGCACGCCTGTGGAATTGTCTTCCGTTTTCCTGCTTTCCGGCTGACTACAATATGGTTGTGTTCAAGTCTAAGGTAAATAAGTTCTTGATGAGCCGTTCCATATAAGTTATTAAATTTACCAAATTTTCATTACTAATGATTACTATATTGACCAACTTCTACTGTACACTCTTTAACCCTTATCCTTGAGTGGCCTCTGGGCCTTGATAATGTGGTGATGCCTTTGTAAAAAAAAAAAAAAAAAAAAAAAAAACCATTGATTTCTCGTTGGTAGCGACCATTAGTTCATGGAAGTTGGGTGGCAGTAAGCCTCCTTAATGTCCAAGTCCTCTTCGTACTCATTAAGTTGTGGTATTATTATTAGTAGCATTATTATTATTGACCCTCCTCGATTATTTGGCATGGCGCCAGTTTATGCTGACGCTACAATTTGGGGGGGGGGGTGATGGAAACGAAGGCGCAGGATGACTAACTTACAATTATTATTGCCTCACAAGGAGCTTTCACACAGATCATCCAAGATCTCTCCTTGAATATTACCTGTGGCGTTCCCTGGAAGTTGAGTGACAAGAAGTCTCCCCCAGATTTCTAGTACTCTCATCCTCTTTTGATAACATCTGCAAATTGATTTGCTTTATCTCAACAGCTGCTTACCATTGATTTTTCACTAGCAGCAGTCATTGGTCTCCACTGGAATTTGAGTGGCAATAAGTCTCCTCAAGGTCACAGTTCTCTTCGAACTTGTCCAGCGATGGTCTGGTCAGTGCTCCCTTCTCGGTCTTTCCATCCTCTTTGACTCTTCTCGGCTATTTGGTATCACTCTTTTGGCGAGGGCGGTGACGAGGCAACGCGAACGGATGTGAGAGAAGATAAAGAACTTGTAGACATGCAGCTTTAATGTTCTTAGTTACATGTAACGCTTCTTCATATTTTACCTCTGCAGCAGTTTGTCTGGCGCTCCTGTGGCTCATGTGTATTAGTCTCCGCATTCAAGGGTTTTTCTTAATATTTCAGCTGTTTCCATTATTGTTATTCGTTGTATCTTTCCACTCATTCTTCTGATTCCAATTTCTCCCATTCTTTTTTCAAAGTTATTTGCAATTATTCCTAGTGCTCCTACCATTTTTCTCATCAAATGTGTATTTGCTCCGTTTTTTTTTCTTTGATATTCACCCTGTGGTTAGCTGGGACAGCAAAGTCTACGATTTAACGGGACTTGTCTTTCTTGTTAATTATTACGACATCCGATCTTCTTGCTTGGATGTGTTTATCTGTTTGGATGACTATGTCCCATAGAATTTTGTGATTCTCGTTTTCAAGTACTGTTGGTGACTTATACTTGTACCATTTCTTTGTGCATTCGAGATGTAGTTGTTTGCATAATCCCCATTGCACTGCCCTCCCCACTTGTTCGTGTCTGTTTTTGTATTTCTTTTGGACCAGTTTGCTGCATTCGCTTACTATATGGTTTATCATTTCGTCTCTTTGTCCAAAAAGTCTGCATTTGCTGTATTCTTTCGTTTTGTCGATCTTTGCTTTGATATGGTTGGTTCTTATCGTGTTATTTTGTGCTGCAATTATAAGGGATTCAGTTCCCGATTTCTGTGTTCTTTTCGTATCCATGTCCAAGTGTTTTTGTTATTCTCATATTTAATTATTATTATTATTATTATTATTATTATTATTATTATTATTATTATTATTATTATCTTTGTTTTTGGTTGTGTGTGTATGTGTCTTTTTTCATTTTTCTTATTTTATTCATATTAATCCCAGGGGTAAGGATCCTCTCATTGAGATAGAAAATGTTCGGTAAGTTAAAAGTCAAGCGATCATTTCTTGATCCAAATGAATAAAAGTTGGTAACTGTCAGTCTCCTAGGCGCAGATATTTTCCGCTTCTGACGGCGAATTCATGTTTTTTTTCTGTCTTTCTAACTAAAGTGCAAATAGATATATCAAGCAGATTTGATGGGTCGCTTTTGTCCGTCCCCGGGACATTAAATCTATTTAGTAACCCCCTTCAAATAAAAGATCCTATTTACATTTAATAGTATTGTTTTCACAGATTTTTTTAACCTTTTCTTTCGTGAACGGCCGGGACTGAAGCTGCGTCCTTTCTACTCGACTGGACACATGCGGATCGCAATGTCAATATCGACTGTTCTTTTGTTCGCTTTTTTTATTTTGAAGTTAGAAGACAATTCGGCTTGTATCTCGCTTTCAATATTATGCGTCTGAGACTGATCTTTAAGGGTGCGAACAGTGAGCCGGAACGGTAGAGCCACCCGGGGTACAATGTCAGTGGGTTCTCATAATTCACCCTGTGTAATAAAACGTGATGGCGATCGACATGCTTAAATGACGTCACTTCCTGTAAATTAGACAGCTGTACATTGAATCGTGAACTAACACGAGTCTTGTCAATCCTCTTTAGGGGGATCAATTATAACAATAAATAGGCATTCATGCAGTATAGATAACAGTAAAGAAACCTTTATATCTATATATTTATAAAACTCAGAACAGCTTGCTTAGGCGTTTAAACCGTCCACCCGGTTTCTGACTTCCGGTAACAAAGATAAAATGTTTTAAATTAATTTTTTTACGGGGTTAGTAAAAATATCGGCTATATTAGTTTAAGATCCCACATAATTAAGAGTAATAGATTTTTTTAGTGATTTCATTTCTTATGAAATATTTGATATCAATATGCTTCGACATTTGGTAAATCATAGAGTCATTTGCTAATAAGATACTACACTGGTTGTCACAGAGTATTACCATTGTTTCTTTTGCTTAGATCTGGTTTTAAAATAGACTTTAGTGTTTAGAAAATGTTCTTTTTGCCCTGAGTGTGAAAGTGCAAACCAACTGCTTCACATGAAGAAAGAGCCACAAACTGTTGTTTTTAGTTTTCCAGATCATAGGTCCAGTCTTTGACAGTCTAAAACAGCATCCCGTTATATCTTTTCTATCCCCAGAGTTACCCCAATCTGAATTTGAAAATCCTTCTAAATTTAAGGATTCATCGACATTTAAAATACTAAAGATTGTTCTTTGGTTCTTTTTAGACAACGAAAGGACTTGTTTTGCACGAGTTAAGTTTTTAATCGTCGGTTTTAAAACGTTTTGAGATAGCTTTGTTACCGTGTAACATATATCAGGCCTAGTGGCAGTCATCAAACATATTAGACTTTCAATAATTTCTCTTTGTATAATCGATCGTCTATTATATTAGTTTCAGTCTCTGTATTTTTATTTATATCAATTGGGAGTTATACGTGGTTTGGGATCTTTAATTCCAAACTTTATCAGGATTTTGTCAATGTACTGTGATTGGTTCATTGTTATGAAGTGTTAGATTGTTTTAGACTGTACCGTGGCTTATTCAGTTTCCATGCGAAATTTTTATTTTTAATTTTAAATCCCTCGAATCGGGGTGGGGGGTAAATATAAATCTCACAATGAATCGGAGCATTTAAATAAGCATTTTTTTACATCCATTTGATGTATTTTAAACTGTATTTAGCGGCAAATTGAAATAAAATTCTAATTGTCGTTAGATTTGTCGTTGGCGAAGATGTGGCAAAATACTGGACCCTAGAAATTTGGGAAAAACCTTTTGCAACAAATCCTGCTTTAAAAGTTTCACTGCTTGAGGCCGTCATATTTTTTCGTAAAATCCCAACGATCCTCTGTTTTCGGTACCATTTCATATGTATTATTTTGAGATAAATCTTCCAATTCGGATTGCATAGCCTTTTTCCCCCATTTTTGGTGATTTTCTGAATTAATCGGCTCAATATATTTTTCTGGTGCGCTTTTCAACGAGTGACAGTAATCTATTGCGCAGTCGTGTAACTTTTCAAGTTTTTAGAAGTCTGGCCTTTTTCGATCCATTATCGGATATCGAAGTGTTGGGTTGATATTTACGTCAGTAGGTTTACTGCAATTTTCGTCATTATTTATATCTTTATTGTGATCGACAAAAATACTAGGTAATATTTCCTCACGTTTTTTTGTCCACTGGTTCTTCATTTTTTAAATTTAATATGTCAGTAAATTTTACACATCTAATTTTTTTTTGTGCCGTTTTGGCATGGAAAGTAGATTAAATAAGCCAGGCTTCTTTCATCGTAACCTATGAAAATACCCTTTTCGTTTTTAATATTTAATTTACGGGAATTTTTTGAATGCAAAGCAATTTGAACCAAATATATGCAGTCAGTTCAATTTCTAACGTTTCGATCCCTTATCGGGCATCGATGTGTCGAGTTAATATACGGCTTTCCGGCATTTACAGTAAAGTGGTGCAGTTTTGCTGCATGTCCAATTATTCGATGGATTTTTTAAAAAATATATTTGGCATTAATTTGCACATGAGGGGAATAGCTGCTTTAAGAAGGACGTATTCGGGAGAAGAGAGAGAGAGAGAGAGACAGAGAGAGGGGGAGGGAGAGAGAGTTAAGTATTTTGCTGGCTGAGAGTAAACGTCAAAGTTGAGAGTTTGTAACAGGTTTTGAGGGCAGCGGAGCTATTACAAGGTCAGCAGTAAATAAAGCTTTTATGCGTTTGGTAAAAGCTATATGTTTTGTTTGTTTTGGATTTCTCAGTTGTTAACTCCACTGAATTAATTCGCAAAAATATTTGCACAGTTTTGCATGTGATTCAACATTGCTTATGCAATGCAAAATTTTCACCGGGGAAATCGACTTTATTGAAAACAGTTGTATAGTGAAATTATTGTGAAATAAAATCGCTGATTTTTTGTACCTGGACATCAGATTTAGTCACTTGTTTATAAAAAAATGTTATTATTCTGTTTTCGAAAAAATGTAAAATAAGCACTTTGAAATATTAAGAGAATTATTCAGGCAATTTTAACAAATGGCAACAAAACAGAAAACGGGGTGAAAAATATTGCGGTAAAAGATTGGGGCCGTACGGTAGCTATAATCGAGTATGTTAACTAGACAAATATTCTCTTTGCCTACAAATCAAATATTCGACAAAAATGGAATTTTTGAATAAATAGCAATCGGGATGAATAAGAGAATGCTGACAATCACAGTCCGAAGACAATGACAAACATTAACCTCATTTTTGGAAGCGTAAAAGATTATGCAATTGTGGTGTTAGGGGAGGTCAGTTTACATGACAAAGAAATAGATTATTATATCGTTAACATAAATAGTATTAGTTCGAATCGAAAAGTAGAACGTATCGGACATTTAATCGTGTAAGCTCTAGATAGTCCGAATCGGTTCTGGAAACTGAAGTCAGACAGATCCAATGTAACCCCCAACAGAGACTACCGGGCATCACGACTCAATTAGAACCGAAGTACATCTGTTTGGAGACTGAAACAAAGTCACGTATAAAACTGTAACAACATTATACCTGGTGTCGAATCACATGCAAATCAACTGTCGCGGGATCTTTGTTCCAGCGTCCACAAGACAAGTGTAAATGAATGGTCAGGAATGACGAATATAAAAAAAAGTGTTTACCATCTTATTGTTGTTACGAACCGCTCCCTTAACCGTTCTTAATTGAATATTACTATGAATTGTTTTTTTATGTTACACATACATATAGCGAGCACACATTGACTCGCACTTCTTTTTAATATATATTTTATATATACAATTATGACGACTGCGTGATTTTATACATACACAGAAGCACACGGCATGTTGTTTGCAGAGAATCAAAAGGTTGATATAGCTATATAATACTTGTACCAGATTACGTTTTCGCGCGATTAGCAGATTCATCACAGCCATGTCAAGCCTTGATAATCACTCAACAATCGAAAATCAAACAAAATATTGGTAGAACATTACATGTTGGATGTAATTTTACCAGTAATTTATTTAATTATCGATTTATTAGCAATTATCGAGGGTCAACACGGCTGTTGCGAGATCGCCATTGTCTTGTTCTAACTTAACAGATTTGAAATGATATATGTTTATAAGTAAATAAACGCTTTAAAATAAGTTAAAACATAAAAAATCATATCCCGGTAGATAGAAGAGTAAGTTATCTTGCCTTTGGTATTTTTTCATGTGATATTTATTTTTACACCCCTTTTTTATTTTGTTGACCTTTGTTAAAAGTGTCCCATTATTCTTGATTTATAATGTATTATCCAGAGTAACCAGGTGCTTCAACGAGCAGTTAGTAATGAAGATAATTGTACGAGATCCCAGCGAGCGGTTCTCGACAACAACCAAATCTTTTGTATTTCGGGTGCCATTTTAGGTGGTCATTGCAACTGACCACACATTTTGTAAAATTTATGACCATTAAAAGTTTCGCCGGCTTCCTCGAAAACAAAACCTATCAGGGCGTCGATAAAAAAAAAATACTCAAAAGTGAACATTTACAAACTTAATAGCCATTCTCCTTTTTCTTTTTAACGGCTCGCCAATCCATTCACACTCGACTAAAACAGGTGCTCCCAAATAAAAAAAGGATTATAAAAAGAAGAGGAAAAGGATATAGAAAACAAATGATATGTCTCTTTCCGTTTTTTTTCTTTCTCGTCAATCCCCTTCAATTTCGTTCCGCATCCGGATGCAACAAAGAGACTAGAGACTTGTTCTTGGATGCTATTTAAAGAGATCTCTTTTCTCTCAGTTCGAAGTGGCTGGGTCGGAGCCTGAAGACAACCTGCCTAGTTAAAACATCTGGGTGGCAGCGGATTGAGGCGTTCTTAAAAAACAATTTTATTTATTTGTGTTTATTTAACTGTGGTCTCACTCCCCACCGGGTGAGGTATTTGGATGGCAGTAACAAACACCACCCAGAAAGATTTCGGGACCTTTAGTTCTAGATCATTGTTTTTATTGCAAAAAACCTATGTCCTCCCCTGTAAAACATTCACGGTAAGCATTCGTCTAGCTACAGCAACTATCAGAAATTCACATTTTACCTTACATTTTATCAGTGCCTGAAACTAAACGAAACATATATGAGCAAAGTTTATTTCCTAGAGTTACCCGTCTGTGGAACACAAACCGCGGCGCTGCTTCCAAGCATTCTAAAACTACGACCTTCGTGATATATGCTAGCAGTTAAGTCCAGCTTTGCTCGGGCCCTATGTACTGTTCGTAACTTTATGTTCATATATATATATATATATATATATATATATATATATATATATATATATATATATATGTGTGTGTGTGTGTGTGTGTGTGTGTGTGTGTGTGTGTGTGTGTGTGAAATAGTTTGATTCATGTCCAGGTAACCTACATCTAAATTTTCAAGTGTTTAGACCCAAAATTAGCGGAGGAGTTTGGCAGAGTCTGCAAAAGTCAACTCTGGAAACTTTGACCTCTTGCCAGCCACATTTTCGCCCTAAAACTAATTTTTAAAAAATTGCTGCATATCTGAATACCCTGTGTGTAAGATTTCAAATGTTCAGATCCAAAATTGGCTGAATAGTTTGCTAGAGACCACAAAGGTCAAATATTTGGAACTTTGACCTC
>NC_136509.1:10107045-10159545 GCF_053919585.1 Euprymna scolopes | reverse complement strand
AACGAATGATAATATAAACAAAATTACTGGTGTAGAAATATTTCAAACATTAAATATAAAAACATTACAAAAATCGGGTTTGTTATGAAATCCACACAGATTCGAAAGAAAAAAATGGTTATAAAACGAATATATAACAAATAAATGTTACTTTTAATTTTATGTATCCTAATGTAGTGGCTGACGGAAACACTTTCATCGGAGAGTCAAAAATGCGTCAAAAATTGACCCTTAAAAAACCTGTTCAAACGTAGTCGAACTGAAAGAGGGCAAATACGGGCGATGGATTTTAAGATCTTTTTCTGGTGTTTTATTAGTTAAGTTTATCGTGCGGAAAAGAATCTCTTTGCTTCTTAATACTTGACCGATTTTTATGGAACAGCTTGTTTATGCCTTCTTTTTACTCGCAATATTTATGCGTTTCTCATGAAGAGTTGCTTTCCGATGCATAAGACGACGTGCGCGACATCGGACCTGACAACGGCATCAGTGATACCAACCGAACAGCCGGGACATTTTCGATGATAATTAAACATAAACGGTTTTAGTTTTTCGCACTCACATGTACAAATGCGAACATGCATGTATATGCATATGTATATACCCATAACTGTATAAAAAGGTACAATGTTTATGTATATTAAAACGGGTAGGGGAAGCGTGAAAGCATTTCGCAAACCAGACAATCACCTCAGACATACGACTCTACTTTTCCGCATGAAACAGTTCTTAAACAAACTCTGCTAATTTATAACAAAAAAAAGTTAACGATAGAAATTTATATATATATATATATATATATATATATATATATATATATGAATATAAAAATATAAATATATACATTTATATATATATATATATATATATATATATAAATAGAATCACTAGCGTAATTATATTTTTATATATTTCAGTTATATAACCAAATAATTAACGAGTAAGAACACTGGCGAAGCATATTATCCTGAGCCTTTCTAACGACTGTATACATTAGAATAAATTACTTCAATATAAACACCTAAAGAAAGGACTAAATTCGTTTCTTGGGGTTATTGTACTTGTAGTGCTTACTGACCGAAACATCTCCAGGTAAATGTCGCTTTTGCATGTGTTTCTCTCCCCCTCCCTCTCTATAAATATATATATGAATATAAATATATGCATATATACACACATACACACATGTATATACACACATACACACATAGGCATATATGCACATATAACCCCAACACACATAGACACACATACACCTCCACACATAATATATATATATATATACTTGTTTGTATTATACTGAATTTTACTGGGTTCGTAAATTCAGTAAATTTTCATATACCAATGAATTTTAAGCCAAAAAGAGATGACTTAACAAGTAAATATTTCATGATTGAGCATTGATATACTGTATTAACAAAACCAAGACTTAAAAAATATCAAGCATTGTCCAACCGGTCTTGAAACAATTGTAACTTACAATGAAACACACTTTTTGTTGCTATCAATTCCTTTTTTGGAGTCTTGGTTTTGTTTATACAGTATATATATATATATATATATATATATATATATATATATATATATATATATATATATCGTCAGCATCAGACAAAGCCAAACTCTTTGCCAAGAACTTTGCAGCTAATTCTACCCTTTGCGACCAAGGCCGCCAACCCCCAATATTTCCTCCTGTATCAGAAAACACGCTATGTGATATACGTATATCTGTACGTGATGTTACCAAGCTAATCAAAAACCTTGATTCCAGTACAGCAACTGGCCCTTACGGTATTCCAATTGTAGTACTCAAAAAACTTCAACCAGAACTAGCGCCCATACTTACAACTTACAAAACTGTTTAAACGTTATCTTAAAGAGAATAGTTTCCCATCACCCTGGAAAATCTCATCAGTATGCTCTGTATTTAATAATTCAGGTGATCGCTCATCCCCCTCTCAGTACAGGCCAATAAATCTCCTGTGCGTCATGAGTAAGTTGCTGGAATCTGTGTTAAATACAGAAGTAATTAACCATCTCAACTAAAATAACCTTCTTAGTGACACACAATATGGTTTCCGTTCTGTTAGATCTACAACAGATGTGCTTAGAGTTATATCTCATAGGATTAGAAAATCTCTCGATGGAGGCAACCTTTCTAGGGCAATTGCTCTTGACATATCTAAGGCCTTTGATAGGGTATCGCATAAAGGTTTACTTCACAAGATCTCTAGCTATTGTATAGTCTTCTCAATTATTAAATCATTTCTTTCTGATAGGTTCATAAGAGTAGGGGCAAAAATCAGAAGCTCACAGTATTAATGCTGATGTCCCTCAGGGGTCCATCCTGGGCCCAACTCTTTTCCTGATCTACATTAATGATCTTCCAAATCACACCCTTACATCATTTGTAGACATTTATGCTGATGACACTACCATTTATGGTAGCACATCTAAGACAGTAAACGACCAAGTTCTCTCTGATTCTCTCTCCTGATACAATGGGGAAAGGAGTGACTGGTTACTTTTAATGCATCTAAAACCAAGCTTCTCTCTTTACATCATCAACATTCTGATCTACATCTGGCATCAATTGAAATGAATGGCTCTCGTCTTCAGGAGGCCTCAAGTTTGACAAGCTTCTGGGCTTGACAATTACTCCTGATCTTAAATGGAACACGTACACCAAATCTGTTGCCAAGGCCGCTGGATAAATGGTGGGATCTTTCTATCGATCCAGTAGATATCTCACTGCTGATGCAATTCTCTATCTATATAAGAGCCAGGTACGTCCAAGGATGGAATAATATCGCCATATCTGGGCAGGAGTAGCTAGAAAGAACTTGTCCTGCCTTGATAGAGTTCAAAATAGACTTCTAGCCTCGTAGGAGATGTCCTTTTCTCTTCCCTGCAACCTCTATCTCACAGAAGAGATGTTGCGAGCTTATCTCTGATGTATCGTTATTTTCATGGAAAGTGTTCGACTGAGCCTCAGTCTATGGTCCCCCCTCGCCAAACTTTCACAAGAAACACTCGTCTAGCTGTAAACACTATCAATAATTCCCCCCCCCACTCTTTATCTGTGCCTAAACCTAAACGTAGATTCCATGAACAGAGCTTCTTTCTTAGAGCTGCACGCCAGTGGAATTGTTTTCGGTTTTCCTGCTTTCCGGCTGAGTACAGTGTGGTTGTCTTCAAGTCATACGTAAATAAGTTCTTGATGAGCCGTTCCATATAAGTTAACAAATTTACTGAATTACTAATGATTACTATATTTTCCAATTTCTACTGTACACTCTTTAACCCTTATCCTTGAGTGGCATCTTGGCCTTGATAATGTGGTGATGCCTGTGTAATATATATATATATATATATATATATATATATATATATATAGAGAGAGAGAGAGAGAGTGAGAGAGAGATAACAAAATGTCTATATACCAAATTCCAAGATGTTTATTTTAATGTTTTTTTTCAGCATGTTAAAATATTGACATCATCTGTTTCCTAGCGTAGAAAGAATCATATAATTATTATGTAACAAAAATTCATAAACTTAAAAATGAAAAACCAAATGTGGCATGATTACATGAATTCGAACAAATCTGAAAAGTAGTTGCATTGTATTTTTTGATATTTACGCCGTATATATATATATATACATATATATATATATATATATATATATGTTTGTGTGTCTGTGTGTCTGTGTGTATATATATGGAGAAGGATAAAGATAGAGAGAGAGAGAGAGAGAGAGAGAGTGAAACAATAAATTTGTCACTCTAAAGAAAACTCACACTACAGCTTTATTTTAAAATTTTTATTGAAAAAAAAATCAATTCAGCTAAGTGGGTTATGTAGGAGAGCTGAAAACTATTCTATGTAGCCGCCTTCAGCCTTAATCACCGCTCGATACGGGTCTAAAACTGCGAGCACGCCTTTTTAACAAGCACTGACTGGAGCTCAGCGAATACACGGCGAAAGGCGGCGATCAGGCTGGCTTTGATGTTGTAGGAGGTCATGTTTGTTATGTGATGTGCTCGTTGTATGATCAAACGAAGTAGTCCAGCTGGTTCAAATCGGGGAAGGAGGGTTGCCAGTGAGAGAAGGGCACGAAGTCATAGCACTCCTCCTTGTAATAGAGAGCCTGTGAGCGTAGTAGAAACTATCAGCAGCAGCAAAGCATGGAAAGTGTAAACAGCAGCAGGCAATTGCGAAGAGATTAGCAGCAGTAGGAGCAGCAGAAGAAAACCACGTATATGCAAATTAGAAAGCGTGTGTGAGAAGAGGAAGGAAAGAAAGGAGAGAAATGCAACACGCGCTCGCGAGAGAAACAAAGTCAGCGTCGAGGGGAATGGACGTGTAAAGACGAAGACGAGAAATGGTTGGTGTAGTGTCAAAAGACGACATAGAAGGAAATGGACGTGTTAAATCGCAGGCGAGCACTGGCTTGGCTGCGGCCGACGTGCGGTGGGAAGAAGAAAGCCGCTCTTCAGGCTAAAAGGACATGTGGCAGCGAGAGGCTTTTTTTTTTGTGGCGCCGAAAATAATGGCAATGAAAAACAAGAAAAATGCCGAAGCAGGTATTTATTTATTTACTGCCTTTTGTTTGTTTGTAACGGCCACATTACATTCTGAAACCAAGCCAGCATCTCTTTGGATTTGTGGGTCGGCACCCAGTCGTGCCGCCATGATTGATCCAGGGGATCACCACACTCATCCAGGAACACTTTAGTGTTGATTTTCAAGCCGGATCGAAGATGTGAGGTGGCATGATGTGGCTCTCACTTGAAACCAAACCAAAGGCCAACTATTTCTCTGCCCTTCGTCAGGTGGTTAACCGCGACGGAATAGGAATTTTCAGTAATTACTGCCTTCCATAGTTGTTGTCGTCTCACCACGTTTTGACCAACTAATACTCTGGCCTGCTTTAGGTAGGATTGAAAGCGTTATCTTCAGACAATGATCACCTGGAACTGTAGAGGCTCAGTGTCTCTATTCACTGCGCCACGCATTCGTATCCCGTCCCGGTAAACCACCTGATGAAGGCCAGATGAATAGTTAGCCGAAACGTGGTGAAACAACAACTGTAAAGATAAGGATAATAGTCCACAAATAAATAAATAAAAGAAAAAAATAAAATAAATAAATAAAAGAAAAAATAGGTTTTTTGTCTTTTGTTTTTTTGAATTTTTGAAATCTTAAAAATTTTCCAAGAACTGATATCTTAACTCTCTATTTAGAATAGAATAAAACGGACAATCAGATTATAAATAATCCTACTTATAAACCCATCTTGGCGGATAATAATAACAATTTCAGTACGATAATTAGAAAAGAAATTGTTATTCAAAAACAGATCAAAACAGAAAGAAACTTTCTTGAAAAGGTTTGCCTTGCTGACCTCCCCATCTTTCTGTGTTCAAGAAAGTCAATAACAAATAAATGAACCCCCACCGCGACTCCTGTACGAACGCGTATCGATCTAAGTTAATTAGGCATGTGTACATGTTTAAACTAATAAACCGATCATTATGATGTTTTAGCACAGACAGTAGACATAAGAGAGTGTAATGTGGGCTATATTTACTTCTATTTAGTCATAATATAACAAAATGGAAGTAGAATCTCTTTTTGAAGATTGAAATAGTTTTGAAATTTTAACAATATGTTAAACATCAATTAAGAAATAGACCCTAAATTTCTGTTTCTTTTTAGCATTCCGAGGCTTTTTTAGGAGTACAACTGACAATTCGCAATTTCAAATGTTTACGAGTACATTGGATTTCATTTCATTTTATTTTAGTCAGTAATTAGTGATAGGCGATTCCAATACAATTAACGATTCCGATTTTAATGGTTTATTAATTTCTAAATACTAAATTATAAAATTGTTATTTTTCCGATTACCGTAAAAACACATTTAAATGTGCAGATATTTTCTTCAAATGTAAAGCCACACATATGAGGGATAATCTACGGATTTAAAATCAACACATATTTAATATTTTAAAAGTATTAATAGCAGTGGGAGACTCTAAGTTTTAAACAAAGTTGATTGATTTTATTTATTATTAATTTATATTTAATTTATTTTTTAATTATTATTATAACCGACATCCGCTGCGTTTGAAAACGGAAGTAAGTTTCCCTTTAAACTATGAGATTTGATTTCGCTATTTGAATTTCATAGATGAAGATGGCTATGTTTTATGTGGCCAAAAATCCAAAATATGGTCAACTTTCAAGAAATCATAAAAACTTGGGATATTTAGTGTATCTTAAATAGTATGTCATTACTAAATCCTTCGCCCGACAATATGTCTTTTACCTGGCAACATCTGCTATGTACAGCAAGTATACAGGGTGGCCGAAAAGTCCCAGGACACTATACATGTATTTTTAATAAAACACAGTATTTTTTAATGAAACACACAGAAAACATATATATTCAACAAAATAAGAGAACTTTATTAGAAACAAAGCAGAAAATAACTAGAGTAATTTAGTGGTCTAGGGGATCAGTATGTTGGCCCTCGTTGTTCTTGCACAATTCCATTCGCCCCCAGGTTCTTTGTGCCATTTCTTTAGAGAATTCCTTGACACGCTTGCAAAAACTGCAATAATCGCATGCTTTAGCTGATCAATGGTTTCGTATCTAATACCAGAAACTTGACCTTTAATTAAACCCCATAATGAGTTGTCTCGACTTTTCGGCCAGTGTCCTGGGACTTTTCGGCCACCCTGTATATATATATATATATATATATATATATATATATATATATATATATATATATATATATATATATAAAATAAAAATAAAAATACCAGCGGTGGTTGACGTTATGGTTTGAGAAAAATAGAAAAACCGAATGAAATTATTAAAATAATCAACGTTTCGTCCTTATTTCAGAGGACATCTTCAGGATATTGAAGTAAAAATGCAAGAAAAGAAAAAAGTCATAGATCATACGAAAAAGAGAACAGTTTTTGAATCCTACCCATGTCGGGAAGGACAAACATATGTGTGCGTATGGGAAGGTTGGGTTGTTCAATGTCAATATATACACTTTTAAAAATGCGTTAAATAAATATGTACACTTTTTTTCCTGTCAACAAGCGTACATAGGTGAAACACAGCGAAAATTGAAATTAAGACTTTACGAACACAGAAGAGATATAAGGAATGGTAACGCCCTAAATGCACTCTTTTGCCATTGTGCAGAACACGATCATTCATTTAATTTAGATCATGCAAAAATTATAAAATACGTGATAGATAGAGCTAAAAGAAGACTTTTAGAATCAGCACTAATATTAAACACTAATACTATTACGCAAAGAAAGGGCTTCTACCATTTAGCCCCTAGAATGGGGAAAATAATAATCAAAGAACAAAATATCAAAACAGATCCCGGCTAACCGTTTTTCCTTAAATATTGCAACAAAATGAATAAGTTTAGAAAAAAAAGTGTACATATTTATTTAATGTATTTTTAAAAGTGTATATATAGACATCGAACAACCCAACCTTCTCATACGAACGCATACGTTTGTCCTTCCCGACATGGGTAGGATTCAAAAACTGTTCACTTTTTCGTATGATCTATGACTTTTTCTTTTCTTGCATTTTTACTTCAATATCTGAAATAAGGACGAAACGTTGATTATTTTAATAATTTCATTCGGTTTTTCTATTTTTCCCAAAACATGTTTGTTTTTCTTGCCATCCATTTTTCCCTTTGAAAGTTCTGTTCGAGTATAAAAAGAAATTTGCCATAGTCCCGACGCTTTTGACTTCTATGAGTCGTCTTCAAGCAAGTGATGAATTTAAAATTGCGTTTGGTCAATTTATTGCAAAGTCGATTAAAATCGTTTAAAATCATTAAAATCACTTAAGCGTGCCTTCTCCCTCATATTGAGCCCGATTGATGGTTGATTTGTTCATGCGAATGAGTAAGGTTTCAATAATTGGGAGGCGCAGATCACAATATGAGATGGCTAAAATGGTGGTGTTTTTAATTAATATATTTCTAAATTCGTTCTAGGGGTTGTCATGTGCTACAAGGTGTTGGTAGATGGAGATGTTAGGGGAAGGCAGGTGACATTTAATTTAGTCATGGCGATGTACATGTTGTTTTTGGAGACAC
The DNA here is from genome assembly GCF_053919585.1 of Euprymna scolopes. Lineage (NCBI taxonomy): Eukaryota > Metazoa > Mollusca > Cephalopoda > Sepiida > Sepiolidae > Euprymna > Euprymna scolopes. Next base: position 10,151,387 of record NC_136509.1, on the reverse strand, counting down.
ATTCTCCTATAGGACACTTGAAAATGTACACAGCATTTCTGGTTTTGAGTAAATTGTCGTCAGGTGTAGAGTTATTGCATTATGTTGTAGGTAAACGAATATTTGCTAAAAAAAAAACGTTTTACATGGAGGATCATGGATTAGAGCTCAGTGGAGGACGTACCATGAAAATAACGATAAAGCGGATATAGACTTGTGACGTCTTCTGTGAGAAAGAGGAGGTAGGGAGGCAAAAGGTCCTCGCCCATTAAATTCAGGTTTTATACCATGTCATGGTAGGAAAGGGTCTTCTTAGGAGCCCTCCTCCAATATGTGGCAAAAGTATCCCATCAGGTAGGGAATATCGTCGGGAGCGAGGGGGGGGAGAATGATTCCATCATTTTTCTTGTGATTTTGGTAATGGTCTTCCATTTCAGGTCAAAAGTGAAAGTCAGTCTCAGAAATGTCAAGAGTCGTTCATCTCAATTGAGGTCAGGTGGAGATTTGATGCTGAAAAGATAAAAATGAACGAGCCATTTTTACCCCATTGTACAACATGCTGCATCTCAGAGGAGAGATTCAGAAAGATCCTCGTCAATGCCGGCCTTTTGAAGTGTTGTCAGAGATGGTAGTATCGTCTACATCAGGTGTTCTCAACCGGAGTCCACATTTTCTTGATTCGATTGTAAATCTACACTTATCGTGTTATTAATATAGAACTCGCAATTTCTATGATTGCGTACTTTTGTTCTGAACACGTGTATTAAGCTGTTCCATTTTATATTAAGGTAACGTTCTCCCCCACCCCCCGACAAAAGGAGGGTGGACCTGTAAATTCATCCTCGTCCGTTCTTCTGTCGCTCTTTTCTCAATAAGTACGTCTTCCATTTTGTTTAAATTTTGCACACAGGCCCATTGAATATTTCTGGGGGTCCACAGGCAAAACCTTACAAACATACAAGCTATTGGTAAAGAATTATTATCACTCTAATTTAGATTATTATTATTATTATTATTATTATTATTATTATTATTATTATTATTATTATTATTATTATTATTATTATTATAGTTGTTGTAGAATACTTTATTTTCATTAAATTAGTTTTTATTTAAAAATAAAGCTTAATTATATAATATTTCTTTGATTATTAAAACCTCAAAATTTATATTAGTGAAAAATAAAAGATTGTCTTATGACTAATAGTTATGAAGGGGTCCACCAAGGTAAAAAGAAGGGAAAAGGGTTCCATGAGTAAAAAAAAAGGTTGAGAACCACTGGTCTACATAGATGTCGATGAAAGATCTCAGAATGTGATTTGGGAGATTAAGATGAGAAAGAGAGTTGGGCCATGGATGGATACCTGAGTTTCGCCAGTGTTAATGCTGTGAGCTTCGGATTTCTGCCTATCCACGACTACCTGATTAAACCTATCGGAGAGAAAGTATTTTGATAGTTGAGAAGACATTTCCAGCAATTCCGGAGTTGGAAATTTTGTGAAGTAGACTTTTATGTCAAACCTTATCAAATGCCTTAGATATAACAAGAGATATTTCTCTAAAACGAGGCCACACTCAATATATTCACTGATCCTGTGTGATATTACCGTCAGCACATCAGCTGTTGATCTCTCATAACAGAAAACCATATTGCTTGTCGGTGAATATGTTATTTTTGCTGAGGTGGTTGACAACTTTTTTATCACAGACGCAATTAACTTACTCATTACGCTCAGGAGGCTTATTGATTTGTACCGAGAAGCAGAGGAATGATCCCTCGTATTTTTAAGTACCAGGCAGACCGTCGAAGTTTTCCAGGTAGTTGTGAAGAATCTCTCCGTAATGCAGCGTTAAAACAACTTAGTATAGGAGTTAGTTCCGGTTATCACTATGATTGGAATGTTGTCAGGGTTAGTTGCTTTTCCATTAATAGAATCAAGTGTGGCAACGTCTCCGACAGATATATGGATGCCGCTCAAAGTATTTTCAGTCTTGTGAGGAAATTCAAAGTGCAGGCGACTCTGGTCACACAAGGTAGAGTTTAATGCCAAGTTTTTAGCCAAGAGTTTTGTTTATCGGATGCTGAGGCAATTACTTCAGAACCATTGTTTATGGTTGCGATTGAATATACGAATCTGTTCAAAACCATGTTTGTTATGCGCCAAAACAAGTGTGAACCAAATTTCTGCTCAACTATTTTTTTTACGTTTTGACAATTTGGACAAAAAACCCTCTCGCGTTTTCCATAACCCTTTGCAGTGGTTGCGAATACTTCTAAAAACGCCGAACATCTATTTTGCTTAAACCAGTGAAAATAGTGATTTCTATGTGTAATGGCAACGGCACATCTAGGGATGTACTACAGTTGGCTGTTTGGTTTCAATTGGAGTTTGTTTTTATTTTTAGGGTTTATAACTGACAATTGATGACAAGTAAGAATCTCAACAAAGTGAAGAAAGAAAAATAGTAGTAACTAAAATTGCTTTTAACATTCGTCCGATACGACACCAAAGATTATGAAAAAATTAAATAAAAAGAAAACAGAGCAAGCCTGACAAAGAAAGAAAAAAGTAGCTTATTGAGCTCGTTCGTCTCGTACTTCGTTTTCCAACCTGTCGCATTAGATGCATTGTGTAAGGCTAGAATATTTGTCTTTATGGTCTTCCATAACTAAAATGTCTAACTTTCTTGAAGAAATGCTTTTAGATTTCCCTTTCTTAGCATTGGCGATTTTGCTACATTTTTCTTATTGTTTTTCTTTTCTATTTCTGAAATAAAATTGAGATGTCACAATTTTATGTGCAACGACAACATTATCTGTTCCCTTACATATACAAAGCTCCCTCCCTTTTTTACATGTAGGGTAATAAATAAATCTTTTGAAACTTTATTAATTCAAAACTCACATCTAAATCCTCCTTTCCAAACTCGGCGTCGTCGTTGTTGTCAATACGTTTTCCCATTTTTTTTTCGCTTTTTGTGCGTCCTTGCATTGCAGAACGAAGCTTTGTCTATCAACAGAATGCAATGTCGGTCAAATTTACGTTTGAAATCGGATATCCTGCATAAAAGGCAAAAATTAAATGAACGCATTTTTTTTATGTGCATCCGAGTATCCATAGAAAAATGTTTATTCTTTGGTTGGTCCGTCATGTCCATCAAACTTCAGTTTGAAATATAATTCTTGTTAGTTTGACATACTTAAATTTAGATATTATTCCAATCATGTTTAAATATTAAATACTGTTCTCGGTGTTTCTTTTTTTGTGATTGAGAAGAAGGGTCACTGTTTATCAAGGCCCAAATACTACTCGAGACTAAGGATTAATGAGTTTCATATGGGACGATACCGGGATGGTTTTACTTGGTAACGCGTAAAGAAGATTTTCCTGAACCTTCAATCAAATAATATAGCTAGACATGTCCTATATATATAATACATATGGCGATTAAGCTACACTGAATATTCTGCGTTTCATCCACTATAGGATTCGTCAGGCTTATGCGCGAATTCTGTGGTTGCTTTTTGTTTTTATATATGTTGAGGATTTCTAGTTAGCCAATCAGCTTTCTAGTATCCACCGCGCCCCTTCCTATCAGCCAATGGGCATGCATTTTATCGAACAAAGGATCTGTTTTAGAACTAGGTTAGTGGTTTAAGGTAGACGTTTTCCTTCCTTTTTTTATATATATATAAATATACCTATGTGTACCCACACACATGCATATATATATATATACATATATATACATATATGTGTGATCGTTTATGTATATTCATGTTTATTTAATTTATTTATTTGTTTGTTTATTTTCTATTGTCATTGTTAGTTTTAAAGCTATTTTGTATCGCTATCCTAGAGTAAGTTTTATTTTGTGAACACAGTTGTTTGCTATTTCTCGTCTACAGTTTAATAGATTTTGAGGTTCTTTAAAGTACAGGATAGCAAATTTTTCATGAAGGCATAATTTACATGGGTCGTCTAAATGCCTACACGTGGTAGCTTGTCTTATTATTTTCCATTCGACTACCGGCGAATGTCCGCTTTCTTTGAGTTCCCAGTATTTATTCGCTAGTGTTGTTTTTATACGATGTTTTTTTGTTTTTTTTTAATGTACTTTTGTAGTCATAGTATCGGGTTTTGAAATCTAAGGAAGTCATGCCTATGTAATATTTCTTGTTATTCGGGTTTTCTTTCGCAAATATTGTTGCTTGATAAACTACGCTTTTTGTTAGGCATTTATTTTGGACTGGGCAAAGTGTGCGGTGTCTACAATTGCATTTATCTTGTTCGTTATTAGTATTTTTATTTATGGTATGGTTGTTCTTGTCCAGGGTTGGTTTGTTATTATTATTATTATTATTGTTATCATTATTATTATTATTATTATTATTATTATTATTATTATTATTATTATTATTATTATTTCTGCTAGTGTTGGTTTTATTTCTGTCATGGTGTCTACTTTTTTATTGTTTATTTTGTTGTTGTTTACATTGTTTTCATTTAGTATTTTGTTATTATGTGCTTTAATTATCATCTCTGAATTTTTGCAACAACTGTAAGATTATCCGGTAGTAGAATGGAAAATAATGAGACAAGCTACCACGTGCAGACATTTAGACGACCAATGTAAATTATGCCTCCATGAAAAATTTGCTATCCTGTACATTAAAGAACCTCAAAATCTATTAAACTGTAGACAAGACATAGCAAACAACTATGTTCACAATCAAAGGAAGGAAAACGTCTACCTTAAACCACTAACCTAGTTCTAAAACAGATCCTTTGTTCGATAAAATGCATGCCCATTGGCTGATAGGAAGGGGCGCGGTGGATACTAGAAAGCTGATTGGCTAACTAGAAATCCTCAACATATATAAAAACAAGAAGCAACCACAGAATTCGCGCATAAGCCTGACGAATCCTATAGTGGATGAAACGCAGAATATTCAGTGTAGCTTAATCGCCATATATATTTTATAAATTACTAACTAGCTCTACCTACGTATTGAGCACTTTTGAAGTAAATACTTAAAGGTTACGCATAAATCTATACTTTCGTATATAAGGTTTATGTGAGTAAATGAAGTAGTTATATATATATATATATATATATATATATATATATATATATGAACAAATGGTTAATAAAGCATGTTAATAAACATCTTGAAAAAGAGTTAAAAACATAGTTTTATTAATCATTTGTTCATATTATAAGCTCTATTTCCTTTTCGGTTTTATTGCGCTTTTACATCTGGTTGAGATTACTTTACTTGTAAATATTAACCTTTTAATATTTATAATATATTTTAAGTTTACCATTTTGATTACCTTGGTAAACTTATTGTAATTTATATATATATATATATATATATATATATATATATATATATATATATATATATATATATATATATATCCTGGCCTAGGGCAGTTGCCTGTCTATCCGCACTGATAAGCTGCAAAACAGCGAAACAGTACTATATGTGGATTACTATATAATATATACATAGTCATCCACATACAGTACTGTTTCGCTGTTTCACACACACACACACACACACACACACACACACACACACACACACACACACACACACACACACACTCCGCTGATTAAGAACTATCCACTTATCAAGTGTTTCCTTTTCAGATTAAATATGTTTTAACTCTTTTTCTAAGTTTTTTTTTTTTACATGCTCGTATTATAAGCTCTATCTCCTATTTGGTTTTATCGAGCTTTTACATCTGTCTGAGATAATTTTATAAATATTAATTCTTTAATATTCATATTATATTTTAATTTTACCATCTTGGATCATTTTGGTAAATTTAATTGTAATTTGTATTTTATATATATATATATTCGTCGATTTTATATATACATTCGTCGATTATATATATATATATATATATATATATATATATATATATATATATATATATATATATATATATATAAAATCGACGAATCAATTAATTTACCCTAAAAAGTTCATTATCGCCAAAGCAAAAAAAGAGACCGAACTTGAAACTCAGTTCATAAAACCACGTTATATTAATGTCTTGTGTTCATTAGAAAAAAAAATACATTCAATGAGAAACTCGATCTTACAAGCATTAGTCTTTTTTCCTCCAAAATACATTGAAATGGTATTTCTTATCCACCTTTTTTCTCCGGAAATTGAAGTGTTTTCTTAAGTTTTCATCATCATGGAGAAAGGTGATTGTGTTTGCAGCTCACTGTCCCAATTTAAAACGAGACAATTGTCGTCGGTCGTAACAACTTCGGACCAACCAAAATGGCGTCGTTTTATTATTCTCTCCTCGCTAAATAATTCATTTGTTTTTTTTTTATTTTTCTCATCTTTTTTGGGGGGAAGGGGATTTCCAGGTACGCGGAGTCTGACAGGTGTGGCTCGGTTTACAGCTCCACACGGATAACCTTATTTGAAAAAAGAAAAAAAAATACAAAGACCCTTAGGTGAACGAAATTCAATTTGGAGATCTACAAAAGGAGGATTTAGTCTTTTAACCTATTTGTTTGTGAAGGCCTGTCACTATTGTGAGCGCACACGCGTTTTTCAATACCGTGGCGAAAAGCTTTAAAGAAAATAGATTAGTTGGGACGGGCAAATACGAAAATAATAAAAAAAAAATAATAAAAACAATAAACGGAAATGTGAGCGCAAATGCTCGTGAGGATAAAGGATAATCGCCTAACTTTTTACTTGATATATTTTTTAAAAATAATCCTACGTTTATTTTCTCACAAATATACACGCACCTACATATAAATACTCATGTATTCACGGGGTTTCTAACTGATCACACACACACACACACACACACACACAAACACACACCAGCACACACACAAACACACACACAAACACACACACAAACACACAAGCACAGACACAAACACAGACACACGCAAACACACACACAAACACAAACACACAAACACACACACAAACACACACGCACACACATATATATATATTAGTGTATATGTGTGTGTTGACTTTGCAGATTATGAATGAGTTTTGCAAAGGGAAAACGGCAAACACAATTACATCAATGTTTGGTAAATTTTAGGTCTGGAAGCCAATATCCTCTGACAGCCTAATATATATATATATATATATATATATATATATATATATATATATGTATATATATATATATGTATAATAATTTATTTATATAGACAAATATTACATAATCGCAACACAAAACATGTTAATGTTTCGGACAAACTAGTTTACAAGAAACAAAGTCAATCCTTAGGCGACGAAATAAAGTTTATTTTCCACCGAAGATATCTTGTTAAAAAAAAAAAAAATTTTAATTTTGTGACTTTGGTTTCTTGCAAGCAAATTTGTACGAATCATTAGCACATTAGCATTTTCAGTGTAGCGACCATGTAATATTTGTCTATATAAATAAAAAATAATATATTTTGTTCTACTTTTAATCACTCTTAATAGCCTCGTTTGTATTTATGGGTTTATTTCCTGAATACCTTTAACTTATATATATATATATATATATATATATATATATATATATATATATATATATATATATATATATATATACTAGTATGCGTGCCCGGCGTTGCCCGGGTGTTTGGACGTGTATGCTGCGCAAAAAAAAGAATAAAAAAAATGTTCAATTTCTTAAATTTGGCCCCAATTATTACCACTTAACATTTATTGTTTTGGGCTCAAATCAAGTTATTAAGTTAGATCCATGTCTAAGGAACCCGTATCTAAAATTTCAAGCGTTTAAACCCAAAATTGTCGGAGGAGTTTGGTGGAGTTCTCAAAGGTCAAATCGTTGAACTTTGAGCCCTTAACAGCCAAATTTCTGGCCGAAAACCGATAACGTAGATTTTTCCCAAATCTCAGTACGCTGTATATCAAATTTCGAGTGTGTAGACTGAAAATTGACAGAGTTATTGCGAAGGAAAATGTACAGACACACTGACATACGGATACACAGACACGTTCACTTATATATATATATATATATATATATATATATATATATATATATATATATATATATATATATATATAATAGTGATGCAACGATTCCAATATTTTCTCGATTCGGATACGAGTACAAATTCCATATTAAGTTGCCGCTTGTAATACTATTACCAATCCCTATTCCGATTCTTTATAAATCTCGAAATATTTAACTATAGAGTTGTTATCTCGTCCAGATTAACGTAAAACACGTTAAATGTGCACACATTTTCTCCAATGTAAAAAAAAAACATTTGTGGGAGGAAGCTGAGAGTTTTTAGTTTTACTGGTAGCTTAAAATCAATAAACATTGATTATTTTCTAATTACTATAAGCGGTTGTAGATTTTACTTTAAAAAAATTAAATAAAAAAAAGATAATTAAAGAAGGCACTTTGGCATCGATATTTTTTTTTTCCGATTGCGATACCAATTTCGATACCTGCAAACTTTCCAGTTTTTCCGATTCCCGAATCCGATTCCAATTAACGTCCCAACACACACACACACACACACACACACACACACACACACACATATATATATATATATATATATATATATATATATATATATATATATAGTGCTCAAAGTGACATTTATTTAAGAGATTATATATCGTTTTTCCTTTGTGGTAGATATTTCAAATAAACCCTCTTTTTTCCTCTTTATGGTCAAATAAAGTTTTCACACCGTATAATAATAAGAAAACAAAATCTCCTTGACTCGGTCAGTTTTAGATGATCCTACCGGATTAAGAGAGAATAATCACCTTACAATTTTGAACCACCTTTTAAATATACGCTACTTGTCCATAAGTGGTTGATCGCTCAACATTAAAACGAAATATCCTCTGAAGCGAAAATTAATTAACCAACAAAGAAGTGTAACGGATCTAAAGAAAAAATGCTTTAATCGTTGACAAAAAAAATTACGTCCATAAAATCTGAGGACTTAATGCTATGTCAAACGTAAGCGTGACGGACAGACAAGCATTCTACTTTAATCTTAAACACAACAGAAGCAACGAAAAACAATTTGGATTCTTCGAACTACTGTTCTTATCTTGAATGTCATTTTAACAACGCAAAGGCGCAATGGATAAAGTATTTGTTGCAATTCAATTGTAAACTTACACTTCTCTGGAGGTTGAAGGTTCAATCCTTAGTGCAGGCGGCACTCAAAATACAATTGCGAATTATTTAGAATTTCTACTCAGGCATGGCTGACGGAACACAAGACCATGCTTCTTTTTTTTTATAAGGTGGTCACCACTTATCAAGGCCCGGAAGCCACTCATGGATAAAGGTTATTGTAAGTACAGTACGTTAGTGTGGATCTTTTAGAGTGTCTACTTAAGGGGGCGGGTCATCAGGAATTTGTTTACGTTGGACTTGAAGACATCCAAGTTGTAGTCAGGAGGGAAGCAGGCAGACGGAACAGAATTCCACAGGCGTGCAGTTCTAAGAAAGAAACTTTGTTCATAGAATCTACGTTTTGATTTAGGCATAGATAAAGAGTGGGGAAAGTTTTTGACAGTGGATTCAGCTAGACGGGTGTTTTTGTAAAAGATTGGCGAGGGGGGCAGAGATTGGAGTTCAGACGAGCACCTGCCATGGAAATAACGATAAAACAGAGATAGGCTTGCAACGTCTCTTCTGTGGGAGAGAGGTTGCAGGGAAGAGAAAAGGGCATCCCCCACTAAGCCACGAAGTCTATTTTGTACTCTATCAAGGCAGGATAGGCTGTTTTTAGCAGCTCCTGCCCAGATATGGCAGCAGTATTCCATCCTTGGACGTCACCGTGGAGTAAATAAAGAGGTCCATTCGAAATTCTATGCAAATTCCCGAGTTCGACAGAAAGATTTCCGAGTTCGACAAGATATAACTAAAGAAGCTCGTGTTGTATAGAGCTTTCCGGGAAACACTGATTCCGGACAACACAGTGACCTTGCTAGACTAAGAATAGAAATATTGTTTTGATAAAATAACTTTAGCTGAAAGTAAATTATGTAAAAAGTTAAGTGATATGTTTATAGATTTAATTGTAATTAGCTATAAACATAAGAAATTAGAAATCCAAAACAATAATTATTTAGATAGGTGACCGGTGGTTACGTAAGGGAAACGTGTTCTTTAATCGCTTACGTCACCGGAACGCACGAATGAAACGTGTCCTTTTGCGGATGACGTACCGGAACTGACAGGTCAATGACAAGAGGTTTTAGACAGTATAGGAATTCTCGCCAAATCATTAGGACGTGACAGAGCCTGCTCCAACTCAGCCTGTAAGCGGAGGCTGAAAGACAAAGGATGTAGACACATAAGGCAGGCTCTTGGGGAAACATGTCACAACTGCAATAAAAATATATATAAAATATAAACGGTTGTAGGTGTGGTTCTTTAGAGACCCTCATCAAAATTCCAGTATGTTCCATTGTATGTTGTAAATTGTTGTGAACTCTTGTAGACTGTTGTGAACTGTTATAAACTGTTGTAAACTGTTATAAATTGTTTGGAACTGTTATAAACTGTTGTAAACTGTTATAAACTGTTGTGAACTGTTATAAACTGTTGTAAACTGTTATAAACTGTTATAAACTGTTGTGATCTGTTATAAACTGCTGTGAACTGTTATAAACAGTATAATCTGTTGTAAACTGTTATAAACTGTTGTAAACTGATATAAACTGTTGTAAACTGTTATAAACTGTTATGAACAATATAATATGTTTTAAACTGTTATAAATTGTTGTGAACTGTTATAAACTATTGTAAACTGTTATAAACTGTTGTAAACTGTTATAAACCGTTATAAACAGCATAATCTGTTATAAACTGTTGTAAACTGTTATAAACTGTCATAAACAGTATAATCTGTTGTAAACTGTTATAAACTGTTGTAAAGTCTTATAAATTGTTATAAACAGTATAATCTGTTGTAAACTGTTATAAACTGTTGTAAACTGTTATAAACTGTTATAAACAGTATAATCTGTTTCAAACTGTTATAAACTGTTGTAAACTGTTATAAACTGTTGTAAACTGTTATAAACAGTATAACCAGGGTCGTTTTTTAATGTGGAGAAAAGGTACAAAAATTAAAATTGTCTCAGTCTTGAAGGATTTCTCCTCCACCGAAAGAGAACGAGAAATAGAAGTGCAGCATCTGAAGAACAGATACTACACTTTGATCTTTCCCGAAGGCCAAGTATGGTGTGGTTACTGTAATAAACAGTGTAATCTGTTGTAAACTGTTATAAACTATTGTAAACTGTTATAAACTATTGCAAACTGTTATAAACTGTTGTAAACTGTTATAAACGGTGATAAACTGTTGTAAACTGTTATAAACAGTATAATCTGTTTTAAACTGTTATAAACTGTTTTAAACTGTTATAAACTGTTGTAAACTGTTTTAAACTGTTTTAAACTGTTTTAAGTTGTTATAAACTGTTAGAAACTGTTATAAACTGTTGCAAACTGTTATAAACTGTTGCAAACTGTTATAAACTGTTGTAAACTGTTATAAACTGTTATATACTCGTTAGATCTAACCACACTGAAAGGCAAATTAGCTGACTTTTATATATATATATATATATATATATATATATATATATATATATATATATATATAAGTTGATTTCAATAAGTTTCCGAACTTTTGCATATAGGAACTTTTATTGATAGTACATACATAAAACTCTCGTCTCATTCGAAGTAATCTCCTCCGACTGCAATGCACTTGCTGTGCCATTCCAATAATTTCTCTTTAGTGAGCGTGTCAATGACTCTCGTCACAGCCGCTTTCTATCTCATCAATTGCCTCATAACGACAGCCTCTAATGTTTTCCTTGAGCTTAAGGAATAGCCAAAAGTCACGGAGAGCAATGTCTGGACTATAGGGAGGGTGAGGAACTGATTTGGTGCTCATCTTGGTCAAATAGTCTACGACAAGGATGATCACCCTTGGGACAAACTTCTGCCTTTCAGTTTCTTGCGAATAATTGTGTGTATAGTTCGCACACTGATATGAAACTGTGACTTATTGTCATGCAAAAAGAAAGCCGTCGTGTGTCAACCGACACACAACCGTTCTTATCCATGACATTCTTTACTCGTCTAACCAACTCTGGTGTTCTGAATTCCTTACTTCTCCCTTTATTATCCCTCGCAGATTCCCTGCTTTCCTTAAATCTGTTTTGCCACTCTAAAACTGATGCGTGATTCATGCAAGATGGCCCAAAAGCAGTCTGAAACATTCCATACGTTTTTGTGGTATTTTCTTCAAGTTTAAAAGCAGGCTTTTATTGCACATCGTTCTTCTAAAGTTTCCTTACGTCCAGATTGCATTTTTCAAATTTATTAACTATGACAATTAGCTTTTAGTAGGGTGTATTCCAATTCCTGCTGTAGCTGTTCATTTGAACCTGAGATCATAAAGATTAGTCAGTCATCTCATAAGATGTATAGCAATGGCATGCCGAAATTTCAAGAGCATACGACAATTTTAAAGGCCTATACAAAGATGTCTGGAAACTTATTTAAGGCTCCTATTAAAAATAACTTTTGCGTTATCGCAACAACCTCTTACCATTGATGTCTCACAGGCAACAACCAATGGTATTTGTTGTTATTATTATTATTATTATTATTATTATTATTATTGTTGTTGTTTTTCTGTTGTTGTTATTTTATTTGTACACACTAGGAGTTCTCATGGATGTAATCATGCGATATTATTCACTGATAATAAGCGATGGTGCTCCCTGGAGTCTGGGTGACAACGAGTCTCCTAAAATTTCCAGTACTTACCACCCCTTCTGATAACTTTTTGCAAATATCTTTGCGTTATCGCAACAAATGCTTACCATCAACAACGATTGATTTTGGTCATTAGTATTTGTACTTGCTAGGGATCATCATCAAAGATTGCTTCTAGGTGACAACAAGTCTCCCCTGGATTTCCAGTACTCTTCACCTGTTTCGATAACCTTTACAAATGAATGTGCGTTATCGCAACAGTGGTTTACCATTAATTTCTCGCTGGCAATGACGATTGGTCTTCATTGGAATTTTGTTGACAAGATTTCAGTTCTCTCCGCACTCATTCAATAGTAGTCTGGTTAGTACTTTCTCTCCTCGGTCTCTGGCCCTTCGTGACTATTTATGCAACGGTGTACACCTTTTTTTTATTTGTGTCGTTACATTCTCAAAAACCATTTTAGAATCTTCTGCAAGAAAACAGAAAGGAAAAACCTCAACACGCATTTCTAACAAAGCCTTTATATCAGATATTTCCAACAACAATTTTTTCGAAATGTTTAATCATTTCATTTCTCCTTCTCCGACCAGATGTGACTTTTCGTCTCTGCTCTGACGTCACTCACGTATCACGAATACGTGCTTCTCTCGTCACGTCTCGAGCACCTCTCTTTCTCTGAAACCGTCTCGAATACCCTTGCTTCTCCGAACACGTCTCGAATTTGATTCTCTGAATAGCCTTCTACCGCTCCAGTAGATATCTCACTGCTGATGCAATTCTCTACCTATATAAGAGCCAGGTACGCCCAAAGATGGAATATTGTTGCCACATTTGGGCAGGATCTGCTAGAAAATATTATCCTGCCTTGTTCAAAATAGACTTTGTAGCCTAGTGGAGGACGCCTTTTCTCGTCCCTGCAACTTTTTCTCATAGAATAGAGTTGCACTTATTGCACTGTGGACTTAGTGTCTCTACAGACAGACGACGGTCCTTATCCATGAAATTCTTTATTTGGCTAATTAACTCTCACGTTCTGAAATCCTTACTCCTCCCACACCTGTAATCATCTCTCACATACTTCCTGTCTTCCTTGAATCTCTTATGCCACTCGAAAACCGATGCTCGATTCATACAAAACGGTCTAAAAGCAATCCATACGTTTCTGTTGCATTTTCTCTAAGTTTAAAACAGAATTTTATTGCATATCGTTTTTTTAAGGTTTTCTCGTTCCCATAGCGCATTTTTTTAATTCACCTGCTGTGACAATCAGGCTTTAGTAGAGTGTATTTCAATCCCTGCTGTAGCTGTTCATTTGAACATGAAATTATAAAAATATAAGATGTGTAACATACCGAATTTTCAAGGGTCTACAACAATTTAAATGCCTGTACAAAAAAGTCTGGAAGGATCGTTGTAAGTTAGTAAGTAAGGTCCTCTTTACATTTTGATACTTATACAGAATGCCGACACTGCTGAAATCATGACGTTCCTATTTACAATGTCTCCTCACAGGACAGAGTTAGACACCAGGGTCGTTTTTTAATGTGGAGAAAAAGGAACAAAAATTTAAAATTGTCTCAGTCGTGAAGAATTTCTCCTCCACTGACAGAGAACAAGAAATTGAAGTGCAGCATCTGAAGAACAGATACTACACTTTGATCTTGACCTGAAGGCAGGAATCCCTTCTTAACATGGAGAGAGTATGGCATTTTGTAACTATTCTGTGTTTTTAGCTAACAATTTAATGAACAAAAGATTACGTAAAAATGTAACTTAACTTGGAAATCCTATCTAAAAATAATACGTTTTGTATTCTACACAGGTGCTTTATTTTTATAGTTTTAAGTTTTTTTGATGAAACTTTATGTCTCTTCGTGTATCATCGTGTTACACTGTAACTATTGTATACTATTAAGCTTGTGTTGATAGTTATTTGGTGGACTGTGATACAGCGGAACAGTCAGTCTGTGGATGACAGAGTAGAGAGAGAGAGAGAGAGAGAGAGAGAGAGAGAGGAATCGTATCTTTTGTTGTTTTTTCTGGCGATAATTGTATTCGTTATGCGTTACTCCCCTTATGAATGTTTAGGCTTATTTATTTATTTAATTATTATATAAAATAGTTATCCACATGCACGTTTCCTCCTGTATACGGCGTACTATACCGAGGTTCGATCCCATAAAAATAGAGCATACGGTATAGTTATCCACGCTGATAAACTGTAAATACGGCGAAACTCGCGTTTGGGGATAACTATATCTAAAATAATTATATATCGTCGTTTGAAGAACTCAGATACGAGTATACATTTTGCTCATTACGACTGAACCAGCTTCAGCTACAAAATGTTTTACGTGATCCACGAGGCGCAATTTCGTGTCGCACACACTTCAGATGTTACCATCCGCTGCTTGTCTTGCAGGTTCAGGAAGGCATCTCTCAGTAGTGAAAGTACCGCCTTGTCGCCTACCAGCCAGACGAGCTTATTCGGGGGTGTATTTCCCTCAGTGAATTAAATGCGCCCCCTAGAAACCAACCTAGAAATTTCTACGATTCGATAGTATATATATATATATATATATATATATATATATATATATATATATATATATATATATATATATATATATATATATAGATAGAGAGAGAGAGAGAGAGAGAGAGAGAGAGATGTGTGTGTGTGTAAATAAATAATTATTTTTTACCTAAAGATACTAGTGTTTCATGCTTCTGCAACCATCAGTGTAGGAAGTTATATTTACTGTCAGTCGAGAAATTCGAAGTCAGTCACAAAGTAGAACTTTGACTCCACTGACTAGAACGTTACCTCGTCGTAGCAGCAATTAACTCGAGCAATATAGTAAATTAGCAGGGCGCCCGGCATTGCCCGGTCGTAATATGCGCTTAAATATGATATTCTGATTAATGCAGATTTCGTATTTTTTATTATATTATATTGGACCTAAAATATAGCAATATTTTAAAAAGTTTGAAAAATCGAGAATCGAAATGAAACCGTTTAGCTTACAATTTATTTGTTCCCCTGCCGATAACGACTGAGCTATGAAGACATATTTGCTACAAAGCTAAAAATTAAAAACTGAATCAATAGCTACTATGTTATACATGCGTGTTCTTTATGTCGTCGTTCGACCTTCATCTGGATCTTTTTTTCATTTTCTCACTATTGTACCGATTTTCCCGGGCTAAAATCCAAATATAAAGTTTTGCATGGATTCAAATACCTTATATATGAAGTTTCATGTCTGTAGACCAAAAACTCTAGGAAGAGTTTGGTAGGCAAAAGTTTTTAAACAAAAATATATACGTATACATAAATATATATGGAAAGAGTTTGTGTTTACTATACACTTTTTACGCAAATATTATGCAAGTATAAATCATGTAGAATATCTGCATGAATGTAATTAAACGTAATAGTTAACTAAAGATGATCATCCCATAAGAAAACCAAAACAACAAAAAAAAAAACTAATAGGGAATTAATTAAAATGAATGTTTAAAATAATATGCAAATTAGATAGATCTTTTACTAGTGAATGCAATTCCCTGGACCATATATAGCGAAGTAGTATTTTCTTTATAAATAAATACGAAAAAAGGGGGTTTAATATGAATATCAATACACACGCAAGAAACAAGTCTATATGAGTATAGATTAACCGATTATAAATGTCAACTACGGGGATAACATAGTAAAGTAGTCAGAGAGTATTGTAACGGTGTGTGTGAATCTATTTTTATTCTTTGGTTCATTTCATTTTATCTGTTTGTATGTCTTTCTGCTATTTAGCGACTTATCTTTCTATGGTTACATGTTTGCGTGCAAACGTGAATACATTTATGGATGTCTGTATTTCTACTCACCCATTTATCCATTTATAACTGTCAGTATTTCATTTCCTCTGCTTCCTCTTCCACTCCGTCGTACACTGTTTCTAATTTTAGTCTTCGATAATTTATTTTCAGTAAGTATTTTTATTCGCTAATAAGACATATATTTCTTTTGAGGACGCTGCTCCAACCAACCACCTCTCCGGATTTCCACATGTCACACGTATTAAAAAGGGAAACAAATAAGATATATCAATAGCCCATCGAGTGAGCCGCCAAGCCGGTTGTCTCATTCGCTCCGCTTGACTCCATTCGACGCCGCCATTTCTCACCGCGAAAATGCCCTTACCGAAAATCCGGGCCTATAGAGAGAAAGGGACGAGAGTGAGGGGACGATTACAGTCGAGACAAAGATGATGTTTCTCCAGTTTGATTTATCGAAACACAGTATCGATTACAAATTAGTAATTAGATCAAGTAGCACAACTTCCGGTTTAGAAAAACAAGCCTTAGAAAGTAATCGCCCAAATAAAAACGAGTCTTTCCGATTTCCGCCATGTTTTCTTTTGCTGCCATTTATTATGGTCTCATATAAGATTGAGACGAATTTCTTTTCTTGTTTTATTGCATTTTTTAAAATTGCTTCTTGTTTTTAGATTACGAATTGCTTTTACAGTGAAATATTAAAACAAGGAAATTAACGACTCTGTGATCTAGTTGGGGATAATCTCGGACATCTCCTCCAAAAATTAAAGATAAATTGTAAAAAAATAAAAGGTATAAGAGAGCAAGAAAACTCTCATTCAATTCTGAGCAACACCATTTTTTTAGTATAACAAGGTTATTTTGTTTATATTTAACCTAGCTCATTTATATAAACATCTCCAGCTAAAATCCATTGCTACACTTTATTCTATAAACAGTAAATAACTCCCAATATAAACTATTTTAAGAATATCATTAAATAGATAGATAGACAGATAGATCGATAATAGCTAATAATAATAATAATAATAATAATAATAATAATAATAATAATAATAATAATAGCAAGGTTAATTATCAAATATTTCAACTTTGCACTCTGAGTATTAGAAAAGATTTCCGAAGTTTCGAAATCATCTGAATATTTTCAGAAGATGTCAGCGTGCGTGAAGATCGATCTACTCGAAAAAATCGATTATCTTCGATTTGTGTGAAATATGAATGATAGATATAAGACCCAAATTTTAAAAGACTAATTTTTACGAAACACAAATCATAACACATTACCCCATTTAATGATGAAAATAGTTGGTTTTGTATTACAATTCACAGCGGTACGAAAATGTGATAAAAATACCACAAATGAATTTTATCAAAGGCAAGATAAGTTACTCTTCTACCTATCTGGAAAAGTTTATAGCGGTATTACTCACCTTAAAACGTTAATCGGTTCGAAAACCATACGGTGTTTTACGATAAATGTGAACAAGACAAATTCCGGCGAACTGGCCCCCTAAATACGTGAAGTTTGGAAAACTGAGTTAAAACTAATAAAATACTGTTAGAAACTCACCCAACACATGTTACGGTGACATATATTCGGTGGGTTTCAAACAGTATTTTGTATAATTTTTTTAACGTAAAATATTCCTATGTAAAAAATTTTTTGTCAATAAGAGAAAAAAGACTCCTTTTAAGTTCGGATTTTTTTGATTTTCGATATTTATCGGATGAATTTCTTTCCAAAACATATCTAAGAACACTGCCAGACATATAAATAAGCTTTGTGTAAAATTTGCAAAAGATAAGCTCAGCCGTTTCGGAACCTATGGGGAAGGAACTCACACACATACACACAAAATTACTTCTATATAATAGAGATTATTATTTCTCTACAAGGAATACATGGGAAGAGATTTGGTTTTAGTAGTGCTCTGGAGGTATCATACTTTATATTTTTTCACACTTCATATAAAAAAGGAATTTTTTCTTCGGGGTGAATAACACTATTCAGTATCTTGTGTTTAGGTTTTGATGGCCCCGGGCAATGCCAGTCTCAAAATTTGTTGAATTAGGCTAAAACAATTGTAGTTTGTGTTAGTCGCATCCGCAAATAAAAGTCAGAATAGTATTTGCTTTAGCGTGTGCAACACCCCTGCCTCCCAAAGACTCCGACTGCAAACGGAAGCGAAGGGCAAACGTTTAATAGCCGGGTTAAACGCTTATTTGCAGAGGACTTTAAGACGATAAAAGAGTTGCCGATCTCAACAAAACGAAACTAATGCTAGCTTAAATATGCCGAGTGAAAATTATGAAAGAGGGTTTGGGGAGGAGGAGAAAAAGTCAATACAAAGCGAATAATCCTCGAATAAACAGACATCGGTATGTGGAAGGAATCCTACCCTCAGTCCCCTAATATTTGGGGCTTTAAGCTCATAATGATTTTCTATTTATCTATTATAAACTAGGGGGAGTCACCGTTTATCAAAGCCGAAAGGCTACACTAGGATAAGGGTTAATTATAATCAGGTGGTCGGTGAGACAACTCATTATCGGTACGATGAAACATAATCCAGTGTTTGTTTATTTAAGGACAATCAAACGGGAGCGTATTTACCTTAAATTTGAAACGGCCATGTTATAGTAAGCTGGGAAGCATCCCCACGGTATTGTGTTCCATAGGTGGACAGTTCTAAGAAATAAACTGTAATCATGGAATTTCGGTTTGGTTTTAGGCACAGATATCTACTATTATATCAAAGTAAAGTGTGTGTGTGTATGTGTGTGTGTGTGTGTGTGTGTGTAAGTTTGTTCCTCATGGACTCCCAAACAACTGAGATGATTTTTTTTAATTTCACACAAATGTATTGTGTCTGGCAGTGTTTTAGATTGGTTTTGTATCGGAATGTCTTCGATAAGTATCAATAATCGAAAAAATCCGATTAAAGAAGGAACAGGCGATTTTGACTACAGTTAACACCTTATACAGCCTAACATCACAAGTGCATTTGAAAAGTTTCATTATCGCACAAGCAGAAAGACCCGACATATAAAATCAACAGTAGGCTCTTTGATATGTCAAGGGCACGTTCGAAATGAATGTTTCTGTTTAGAGTACAATTGAACCATGATACTTGACTTTTACATTTTAAACTTTAATTCAAGCCATTATCACCGCACAAGTAGAACGGCTCGGCACATAGAATCAACAGTGGGTTCTTTAATATGACAGGAGCACGTTCGAAATAAATGTTTCTGTTTAGAGTATGATTGAACCATGATATTGACTTTTACATTTTAAACTTTGATTCAAGCCATTATATAAAATAATTTTATGAAATCAATAATAGATTCTCTACAGTGCAATGTGTTGTAGACTAAATCATTGCGAGGAGGGTTGAAACATGGATGATTGTACCTAATTCAGGGGTAATAAAATATGGAAGGGTGAAACACTTGTTGATCCTCATTACTTTTCGGGTAACGTCTGGTCTCCCTGCTAGTATAGCACAAGGGAAATTGTTAGCAGTTGTTGTAGTTAGACGAGTGTCTGTTGTGAATATTCTATAGGGGAGGAGCGCAGATGTCCTTGGATAAACAAAATACAAAGGAGGTAATTTTAATGTCCATTTCAAAAAAAAAAAAGGGAAAGTGGATTTTTGTTTGGGGTCACAGTAGAAAAGACATACCCGATGAGAAATCAGCGAGGGATAATAATGTAACGTGGCCGTTACGTTCGAACCGTGTTCGTTACGGTTCAAACCTCCCTCGGACCCCCACGCTGTCCGGCACCGTCGAAAAGGAACAAACAAACAAAATTAAATAAATCCGACTCAGCTTTTCTTCCTTTTAAACACAAGTTGTTTATTACCGTTTTTCTTTCTCAATTTTATTTTACAAAGGAGTCACCACTTATCCAGTCCCAGAGGCCACTCGAGGATAAGGATTAATGGGTATACATTAGTCAACGTGATTATAGCGTAGTAATCATAAGTGGTGGAAATTTTGTAAATCGGATTACTTAGGGTGACGGTTCATCAAGAACTTGTTTACATTGGACTTGAAGACAATCAAATGGTAGTTAGCTGAAAAGCAGGCAAACAGAAAAGAGTTCCACAGGCGTGCAGTTCTAAGAAAGAAGCTTTGTTCATTGAATCTACATTTCGGTTTAGGCACAGATAAAGAGTTTGGGAAATTATAGATAGTGGTTTTAGCCAGACAAGTGTTTTTCGTAAAGGTTTGATGAGAGGGGGCCATAGATTCAAGCTCAGACCAGTACTTGCCATGAAAATAACGATAAAGCAGAGACAGGCTCGCAACGTCTCTTCTGTGGGAAACAGGTTACAGGAAAGAGAAAAGGGCATCCCCCCACTAAGCTACGAAGTCTATTTTGAACTTTGTCAAGGCAGGAGAAGCTGCTTCTCGTAGCTCCTGCCCAAATGTGGTAACAGCACTCCATCATTGGCCGTACCTGGCTTTTATATAGGTAGAGAATTGCATCAGCAGTGAGATATCTACTGGAGCAGTAGGATTCAACCATTTTTCCAGCGGCCTTGGCAACGGATTTGATGTATGTGTTTCAATTTCAGAAACTCCTCGTCTCGATGCCAGCTTAAAAGTCTCTCTTTGCCACTCTGGAGCCACATATCCATCTGCCCTGTCGGCTTTTTTTTTCTGCTCCTCTACACGGCGGCCGTAGGCAACCATTTCTCGTCTTTGACTTTACACGTTCATCTTTTTCAACCGCAATTTTCTTCTCACGACCACGCGGTGTTTATTTTTCTTTTCCCTGTCGCGTCAGCTCGTGCACACTTCCTAATTTTCATATGCGCTATTTTTCGGCTACTGCTGCTAATATCCTCGCAAGCTCTTGCTGATTTTTTCCCACGTGCTCCGTTACATTAAGTGTAAAACAAATAATGGCCATTATGATAATTATGACAACAAAGGAATAGAAAATTGTGAATTTTGGGTTTTCTTTGCGAGAGACTTCCAAAAGTAATGCCTCCTCTTTTTTATTCTACTCGAATCGACCAGAAATTTTCATCTCTCTGTAGCACATATTGATGGGTTATGTCTTTAAGAAAACAACGCTTGTCATGGACGTGTGTCAGAAGTAAAGATGCGCCATTGAATGTCTTTCAGACAGAAAAAATTGAACCGCTCAACATTCACCAGCGCCTGTTGAACCTTTACGAAGACAATGCAGTTGATGGCAGCACAGTAAGAAGAAGGGCTCGTCGATTTGGCAACAGAGATGTGAGTGACAAAGCGCACCCCCGACGCTTATGCACAGCCATAAACCCAGAAAACACTGCGCCTCGACCAACTACATTAGGATGAATGAAATACGTGTAGATTTGAATGTGGATGCACTGGGAACGTTGTTGTCATACGTGGGATAAAGCAAAGTGTATGCTAAGTGGATTTCACAAATACTCACGCAGGATCAAAAAGAACAACCGAGGAGGACTTGTAGAATCAGTATGCAGCCGAAGGTGGGGGATTTTTGGAACACATCTTAACTAGTGTAACTACGAACTGGAGTCGAAACGATAAGTACGAAATCTACAGGACTTTTCTTTGTTTATTATTACGACATCTAGTCTTCTTGTTTGGGTGAATTTATTACCTTGTAAGTCAATTTACCTTAAGATTTTGTGACTTTCATTTACAAGTACTGTTGCTGGTTTGTGTGTGTACCATTTGTTAGTGTATTTAAGATGTAGTTGTTTGCATAATTCACAATGTATTGCCTTCTCCGTTTGATCGTGTCTGTTCTTGTATTATTTTAGAGCTAGTTTGCTGCATTTGCTTATTATGTGGTTTATTGTTTCGTCTGTTTTCTCCCAAAGTCTGAATTTGCTGGGGGGGGGGTGTTTTGTCGATATTTGCTTTGATATAGTTGTGTGGCTGCTATTAGGGATTCAGTTTCTCTGTTTATGGTTTCCTTTGTGCATCCATATCCAAGCGTTTTCGTTAGTCTCATCTTTTGTCACTCTTATGAATCGTCCGTGTAGCTGTTTCTCTTCCCATTTGTCTCGTTTTATCCCTTACCTCTGTTTCCTGTCTTGTTCATTTCCTCTGTCTCTAGCGGTGGCAATTATCCCTTAGGTATTCTGCATTATGTATTTTTCTAATTCTCTTTTTTGTGTCATTTATAAAAACATTATTATTCGGGTCACTCAACTGCTTTTTACAACGTTTTAGCCTATAAAACTCCAAACTTTCTTAAATACAACAAGAATAGGTTTAATGCTCCAAACATTCATATTAGCATTGTCCACTAGGACTCGAGGCGTAACAGATTATGTATGTTGTAAGTGACACTTTTCTATTTTTTTCACAAAGTTTTGGCCAATATAAGCTTAGACCTTCTTCCATTATATGAAACTAGCGGGGGGTACCCGGCGATGCCCGGGTGTCTTGAGATAAATCAAAACTCCGGGGGGGGGTAAATAATAATAAGAAAATGTTTTGGTAGGTGAGTATGAGAATCGAACCCGTACCCTTAAGTTGGAAATTAATGTGTGAAAAAAAAACGTGCTACGCTAACCATTGAGCTACGGCGACAGACAACGTTAAACAGGTTTGAAATTATTTATTTAACTACAAAAACAGGCGTGCGCAATAAAAGTCAACTCTGCTGCTCCCATTTTACCTAATTAAGAAGGTCAAACGCTGGACGTTTTTTCCCGGCGAAATGCCGAGAACGTCCGTTTGAGTTTAGTTTCAATTTATTTATACTAAAAAGCCCAATCAACACGCGAGAAGCAAAAATAGCAATAATTTTGTAAAAGTCGACGTAAATAAATCTATAAGCTACTTACGTTCCCAAATCCTACATATTATTATCTAGAACCTATATACACAGTTTTAAGCGATCGTAACGACCTCGGAACCGTGTGCGAGAAAAACATTTTGAAGACATGCACGAAATGGTCACACACATTTTGCCTTTTATATATATAGAAGAAAATGTGTGTGTGTGTTTGTATGTCTCGCAAAAACTTTCGACAGACGCATCGGAACGTGACAAAATCAGTATCGTTTTAAAGCCCGGACTCTTGGACGACAAATATCGAAAAATTGACTAAAAACGTTAATTCCTTCACTCTCAAGGAGGCAATTTTCTATAAGGAGAGGTCCGTTTTTTCGTCGATATTTTCTCAAGTCATCGTCTCCGTTTGATTGACTACTCTTAATTCAAACGCTCGTGCCTTCCGGTTTCGTGATGGACGCATCAGCTAAGACGTTATTTTTTTTCACCTTCTTTTCCTCCTTCGCGTTACGGGTTCGAGTTTGCCTACCTACTAACATTTTTTAACACCTCTCTCCACCCGGGCTGCCTACTGTTGTTTTGTTCTCCCGCTACTACCACTTTTTTAACACTCTCCCCGGTGTTCCTTACTACACCACCTCGACACACCCGGGCAATGCTGAGTGCCCCCGCTAGTAAAATATAAAACTTTATAATCTAAAATTATTTGGATCATTAGGACCGCTCAATCTTTTACAACGTTTTGGTCGATATAACACCTAACTTTCTTAAATACAAGAACAGGTGTAAGGCTCCAAGAATTCATATTAGAAATTGTCTGCTAGGGATTGTGGCGTAGCGGATTATGTGCTTGGAAAAATCCTGTTGTATGTTGCACTTTTCTTTTCTTTCAACAAGTTTTGGCCGATGTAACTTTGGACCTACTACAAAACAAGAATAGATTTAAGGCCCCCCAAATTTGTACGATAAGAGCCCATTGCAGAAACGGATAAAGTAATTAAAAAAAAAACAAAAAAAACAGTTGCGGTGAGCGCGCTATTCAGAATACCATTGCGATTTAGTTTGGACTTACACCCGGACATGGCTGACGGAACGAGGATTAAATAATGCTATGCAGATTTACAGGCCCGAGAGGAAAATTCCTAAACTGAAGAAAGTTGGAAATTAAATCGGTTGAAATAACACCCAAGAGTCCGAATAATCTAAATAATTAATTTTCAACCATTAGCATAAAAATTTAGAAACATCCTATTTCACTAAAATTCTAAATTGTTCAGATAAGGGCTGATTGAGGGTTATTTATGCAACGTTTCGGTCCGATTGGCCTTCAATCGCCTTCAAAATAAAACTATAAAATAGAGACAAACGTCGAATTCGAAAATATCGGGGCCAGTGACTTTTCTCTGCTGTTTTCCAAAGAACAACTAACATGCCATGAAGACGGCCGAAGGACAATCCGAACGAAACGTTGCACAAATAACACTCAATATGAGAACAATAGTCTAATCAATAGAATTAATATAAATAATGTTTCACTTCATGAAAGACGTCTATAATTTCAATAGTAAACTGAATGTTTGTATTCAGTATTTGTCGGTTACATAAATATTTTTTTCATTTCCCAATCAATTTAAAGAAAAAGAAAACCCATAGATGTCTCATTTTCACAGAAACAGACAGTAATTGGTGTCAGTTAACTCAGTTTTCATCTGATCGGTTTAAAAAAAAATGTATTTTTTTTTTATTTGTTTTGTGACGATGCGCTTGATTGAATGCGTGTTTTGCTCTGTCGCTTTCGAAAGAAAATGTGTTTGTAGTTTTGTGATGACTTGAAAATTTTTCCGCTTCTTAACCGCAAGTCAATCGATAGAAAAACACGAGGATGGATTTGATTTTAGTCATTTCATAGAACGACGCGTTTTTAAGCCATGACGAAATGTGTTTCCCACGCGCGAGACAGTATAGTCTTTTTTAAATAGGGACAGTATAGTCATCCTAGTTTTAAAAGTTTACAACTATAACCGCAACTTTGTCATTTTTCCTGTTACACATTGTCTCAAAAGTTACTGTCAGATCTGGTTGACATTTTCATGGGCCATTGCCATGATTAAGTGCAGCGAACCAAATATTATATTATTCATTCGATGTATAGTTAGAGATTAACTCTCGAAGTTTTCTGGGAACCTACTGGGCCGATTTGGTTGAGATTTTTTATGGACGTTTGTTTTGATGAGATGCAGCGAACTAATATACATTCGACACACAATTATCGATTAATAGGGATTCATAGTTACGGACTAGCATTTAATATAAAAATGAACACAGGTGTAATCATACTGACCCATTAATTTTAGTACTCATTTTAAGTTATCACTTTCGTCGTTTTTAATAGGCAAAATACAGTTTTAGCGTAAAACGCAAAATTAATAGCATGTTTAAGTTTAAGACCGTGTTTTTGTTATTTTTTGTTTTCTGTATTTTGTTAGTATTTTCATGTGAATTTTATTTTCAACAAATTGAGCCATTATGTTGAACAAAGATGCCGGTAGTAAATCAAATCGGCGAAGTCACGATCCTAGTGTTGAGTAATTCTTAATAACAAAGATGACGGCGAAGAATCAATGCAGTTACGATTTAGTCGTTTCAAGACGAGATTGACAGCGAACTTACTTGAATTCACAATTCGATATTTTTATAATTAGGTTGGAAGCTTCTCATTGGTTGATTGTCCTAACCGTAATTTATTAATAAGATTGTCAAAATCATTTGGATCATACCCTCATTATTCATCAAAAACATTTTAACAGTCAGAATTCTTCCTAGGAAGACATCGGAGATTACATGAAGGTTGCCAACATCCTAAGTGAAAGTGATTTTTGTGGTACGAACTGGATCCGGACTTGGGACACCTAGGTCGTTAGTGCATATCGTTAATTACAAGACCACCATCGTCTCCCACGAGTTCACTGAGAAAAGAATAAGTGGAACAATTACATAGCTTGACAATCAAAAATAGAAAGACGGACACATTACAGATTTTAATATTGGCTTTAAAACACTTGATTCAAAATACAGTCTTATAATGAAATTTAAAAAAATATTTTTCCACAAAAATGTTGGTTGATTGGTTGGTTTTGTTTTACGACATATCAACCCCTTTTAGGTTATTTAATGCCAAATCCAGTAATTTTGAAGAAAAAGTTTTTAATAGAATTTTTCTTTTTCAAGTCAGTTTCTATTTAACCCATAGTTGGGATCCTAACAGGTATACCACTCCGGGTCAGAGTGGACTTAAGAGCAATGCCAATTAAGGGGTGGCTCCACACTCTCCAAAGCCCGCAAGCTGGGGCCTCACCATCGGATATAGATTAAGGTCATATCAAGGACCTCCACAAAAAAGTAAAACCTATGCAAAAACAGTAACATTCTTTTCCCCAATCGTTAATGCCAATTAATGGTTTTCTTTGATTCACGTTTTCTTGATATATAAAAAAAGAAAATATGTCAACTGATTGACACTGAATGATTTACACATCAATAGACTGCACTTAAGATTAAATGTAGTGCACATGATCAGACATTCAACATTACTACGGACTGAACCACGTGACGATGGACGTTTCCTATGATTTTTTCAACAAATGTCAGCGAGAAAGTATTAATATTTTGCAACAAAAAAAAAAAGTAAGTAAAAAGGTTTCGATTAATATTGGTTGAAAAATACAAGATTTTTTTGTTTACTTAAAGAAATTACTTCCATTTTCTCCGTCCGATTAAAAAAAAAAGGACTTTCTCTGATTTGACCAGGGTGGTCAGTTTAGAGCACCGGTCATTAAATAAAATAAAACTTTTACCCATGTATCTCATACTATTTTTCATTAATATTGGTTGAAAAATACAATATTATTTTTTTAATTTTTAAAAACTAATTACTTTCATTTTCTCCGTCTGATTAAAAAAGTGCCTTTCTCTGATTTGACCAGGGTGGTCAGTTTAGACCACTGGTCATTAAATTAAATAAAATAATACTTTTACCCATGTATCTCAGATTTTTTTTCGTTAATATTCGTTGCAAAAATACAAGAATTTTTTTTTCTTTTTAAAATTAATTACTTCCAATTTCTCCGCCAGATTGCAAAAAAAAAAAAAAAAAATGGACTTTCTCTGATTCGACCAGGGTGGTCAGTTTAGATCACCGAGCATTAAATAAAATAATACTTTTATCCATGTATCTCATATTTTTTTCGTTAATATTAGTTGAAAATACAATATTTTTTTGTTAAAGTAGTTCAAGGAGACATCTCCTACAGGAGAACGGACGAAAAAATAAGTAATCACTAACTTTAGTTTCGTAAATATTGGTTGGCAAAAAAAAAAAAAAAAATGCAAAAATTGCATAAAAAGTCACATTTTTAGTGCGTTCTCAATCGCTGTATCTATATATCTATATACATATGCATCTATATATCTGTGTCTATGCGTCTGACAGAATTTTCTTTGTATCTATATAGTAGGCCTATATTTCTATAGATCTGTGTCTATGTCTATATACCTTTCTGTGGTCTATATATCTATATGCTTACAATGTCCTATGCATCTATCTATCTATGTGTGCCTATATAACTTTCTGTGTATCTATATACCTATATATCTATATATGTGTGTGTGTCTATCTATATATCTATATATCTAGGCTATATGTCTGT
Organism: Euprymna scolopes; assembly: GCF_053919585.1. NCBI lineage: Eukaryota > Metazoa > Mollusca > Cephalopoda > Sepiida > Sepiolidae > Euprymna > Euprymna scolopes. Next base: position 10,123,268 of record NC_136509.1, on the reverse strand, counting down.
ATATCTGTGTCTATGTCTGTATACCTTTCTGTGTATCTATATATCTATATGCCTATAATGTCCTATGTATCTATCTATGTGTGTGTATGTGTATGGCTATGTGTTTGTGTATATCTGTCTATCTGTCCATGCCTATTAATCAATTTCACCAACATAATTTTATTCTATACTCTACTATTATTGTTCCAGCGATAACTATGCCTAAAAGACAGAAACGTTTGTTGGGTCGGCAAACGATGAAGCTGTGAAATCTCAAGAGAGAAGACGACAAATGTCTCCAGAGTCAAAAAGAAAAAAAAGAAGGCTTGAGAGAAATCGGCAGGCCACAGCTAATGCAAGGCGACAGGAGTCACCACACATCAGGGATGAAAGAGTACAAGAGGATCGGGACTCTACTGCTAATGCGAGGCGAGGGGAGTCACTACACACCAGGAGTTTATGGCGTGATCAAGACAGAAGACAGACAGCTGATAGGCGAGAGCACCAGAGAAAACAACTAGGCCAATTGGTTTCCTACTCCAGTGTTGGATCTCTCATCACTCAAGATGGCGCAGCCTCCCCAATGGCCACAGTATGCCCAATTTGTCATGCGATTAAATGGAAAAATGAAGCAAGATGCATGTGTTGTAAGAACGGAAAGGTTGCCCCATCCACATTCCCTGATCATCCTGATCCATTGAAACAGCTTTGGGAAGGAAATCATCCCCACTCTACATGGTTCCTCAAGTACACTAGGCAGATAAACAATTCCCTAGCAATGTCCTGTCTCAAAGTCGATCACCCACCAGGACCACCTGGACACCATGGATGGCAACCAACAGTCACCATAAAAGAAAAGGTATCCATACTTATGGGGGACTGCAGCCAGATGTAGGAGAAGAACCCAAGTTTGCCCAGCTTTATGTCATGGACCTTGATCATGCTCAAAAAGAGAATGAAGTCAGGCTAGCTACTGTAAACCTACCAGCATCAGCTACTGTTCATGAAAAGCAGATTTTCCAGAATCTCATTGATATTCTTCAGCAGCATCTGAGAAACTTAATGACTTTAAGATGGCCTGTCAGATCCTCCGCCAAGAGAATCCACAACAATTAAATCTGGTGCTGGATGAAAGAAAACAACCCACTGGAGAGCACTCAAGGAGATACAACCTAGGACTAAAAAAAATGTCAGTCCTGATGAGCAATGAGACAGTAGAAAGAAGAAACTTCTCAGTGCTAATTAGGGGTGGGGCAATCAGAGGGATACTTGACTCACAGATCAGCAGATCCTCTTCATTTTGTCATTCTTTTCCTACAGAAACTGATGGCTGGCATCTAGGTCTGGCACAAGAAGGGAGCAGGAAAAATATGTCACCTGTCCAATTTTATTCATTTCACATTTAGCATCGCCTCAACAATACTAACATTCTTTTGAGAGGGAACAAGCTTTTCCAAAATTACCTTTGCGTCAGTTATGCTAACGTAGAAATTCAATGGCTCATTTACATTGAGCACAATCAGTAAACTCTCAGAAGTGAGAAATACACAAGACTGTGCGACGATGTTGCCACAGCCAACAATCCAGATGATATCAGATCAGGAAGAAAAGTCATCCTGCCACCATCATATGCTGGAAGTCCACGATATATGCACCAGCACTTCCAAAATGCAGTGGCTATTGCAAAGGAATACCACAAACCCGACCTTTTCATTACATTTACATGGAACCCTCAGTGGCCTGAAATCACGAACTCCCTCCTCCCTAACCAAAAGCCACAAGACAGACCTGATATTGTGGCTAGGGTTTTCAATCTCAAGCGAAAGGAGTTGATGAACAATCTTGCCAAGGTCATGGGTAGAAGGGCTGCCCACGTGGATGTGGTCGAATTACAGAAGAGAGGGATTCCTCACTCCCACATACTCAAAGAGCAAGATAGACTACACACTGCCTCCATACCCAGGTACATTTCCAGAAGGACCACAGAGGGAACAAGCCAGATTACTTGGACAGTTAGTGATCCATAACATGGTTCACAACTGTACTGAAGCCTGTAGACTGCAAGGCAATCAGTGTCAAAAAGGCTTCCTCAAACAATTCTCAGAGGTGACACATTGGGATGACAATGCCTTCTATCCCATCTACAGACGGAGACCACCAGAGAATGGAGGAAGAGCAGTAGTGGTTCGAAATAAAACCATTGACAACAGTTGGATAGTACCCTACAATCCATACCTATTGCTTAAGTACCAGGCTCATATCAATGTAGAAGCCTGCCAAATACCTTTTCAAATATGTTACCAAGGGATCAGACAGGGCTATGGCAAAGCTCCAGCATGATTCCAACGAGGTGAAGGAATATCAGAATCCCAGATCTATTGGAGCCAGTGAGGCCTGTTGAGGACTATTTGAGTTTGAGATCACTAGCCAGTATCCAGCTGTCCAGGCCCTCCGGATTCATCTCGAAGGAGAACATTAGATCACCTTTGAATAATGTCAGGAAGCCAAATCTACAGAACTCACAGCCTTCTTTGCCTACGATAAAGATAACCCAGAAACCAAGATCAAGTATGTAGACTTCCCCAAGCACTTTGTTTGGAACAACGGTAAATCGAACAAGAGGCAGAGAGGGCATCAAGGAATGATTGGCAGGCTTCACACTATACATCTATTGAGTGGAGATGAGTTCTATCTCAGAATAGTCGCCCATCATGACCGTTGTGAGGGGAAAAGAGTTTTAGAGACCTTCTCATAGTCAAAAATCTCAGCCATGAATCATACAAAGCAGTGTGCAGAACACTCGGCCTGCTTAAGGATGATGAAGAATGGGATACTGTGCTACAAGGAAGCAGCTCTGACCAAGCTCTGTCCTCAAATCAGATCATTGTTTGTGACCATTCTTCTTTTTTGTGAGCCATCTACTCCTTTCAGCTTTTCAACAAACATGTTGAGCAATGGTGGGATGATTTTAAGCGAAAAACTCCAGCAGCAACTGAGGATCATCTCAAGGTCATGCTTCTGGCAGATATAGAAAAGAATCTGCTACCGATGAGCAAAACTGTGGGAGACTTCAGCCTACCTTGCCCTACTGCACAGGATAAGCAACACGTGCAGCAGCTGACAGACCATCAAGATGAAATCAATAAGCCTATTGTCATGCAGGAAGAATTGGGGTTTGATTATGACTTACTCAAACAAAAGTTAGAACAGCGCCTGGCCATACTCACTTCATCCCAAAGAATAGTGGCTGACAGAGTTCTTCAAGCTGAAAATCCTTCTGTGTCTTTCTAAATGCGAGAGGTGGGACTGGGAAAACCTTCCTGCTAAATACTCTGCTGGCAGCAGGACTATGACAGACTCCAAGCAAGTGGCAATGGCAGTTGCCTCAAGTGGAATTGCTGCTATTTTGCTTCTCCAGGGTAGAACATTCCATTCTAGATTCAAGGCACCATTGAGACCACAGAAACACTCCCCACTTTCCATCAAACCAAACAGACACATTGGCACAGCTTATCAAAATGACCAAACTGATTATTTGGGATGAGGCTTCTATGACTCACAGATACCATCTCAGGGCTCTGGACAGAACCTTTAAGGACATCACAAAATCACAAGAACCATTTGGGGGAAAGTGTCTCATTCTGGCAGGAGACTACAAACAAATTTTGCCAGTCATTCCGAGAGGTTCTAGAGCTCATATTACAGCAGAATCGATGAAGAAGAGCCCCCTCGTGCGATTCTTTGAACTTAAAGAAAACATGAGAATTGACCAAGATCCTTCTCTTCAGGCATTCGACAGGTGGCTTCTCAAACTGGGAAATGGAAACTTACCAATAGCAGAAAGGCCTGACGTCATCCATATTCCAGCAGAAAATCTCTTCGATGTACAAGATGAAGCTGGAAAGGGATTTATTGCTATCAAGGAATCCCTTAGTTTGTTGAGAAATTTTTCCCCAACGGCAAACTTCGAAGCCCCAGAGCAGCATTGGATCTCTTGAGTAGCACAGTGGGCAATACTTGCACCCAAGAACAACTCTCTTGATAAGATTAATGCCATCATTTCACAAGAACTGTTGCCGGGGGAAGCCATCATACTGCCAAGTGCTGACAGCACAAGTAAACCAAAAGATTCGACCAGATTTCCCGTTGAGTTCCTCAACAAACTCACCTCTGCTAATTTAGCTCCGCATCATCTCTACCTGAAGAAAGGTATGGTACTCATGCTCCTGAGGAACCTGTCTCCCAGGCAAGGGCTCTGCAATGGTACGAGACTGGTCCTCAGTAGCGCTACCAACATCCTGCGCCAATGCAAGATCGCCTCATGAGACCATGCGGGAGAGGAGGTACTCATACCAAGAATACAAATGAATAACCAAGATGAACAATTTGTCGCGTGGAATCGTCACCAATTCCCGGTGAGGCCTGCCTTCGCCATGACAATCAATAAAAGTCAAGGCCAGACGCTGAGCAAGGTGGGTGTAGTGCTGGAAGAACCGACTTTCACCCATGGTCAACTGTATGCATCACGGGTAAGAAACCCACACGATCTGATCTTCACTCTGACTGTAAAAAGACGAGGAACGTGGTGTATAAAGAAATCCTATAACTTCAAATACTTTCGTGCTGAACACTTCCTTGCTGTTGTTTTTCCACTGTTGTTGTTTCTTTCATGTAAATAAAAATTGTGCAAATACATTGGACTTACTCGCTTTTTTTTTTCACAATATGCAGCCATTTGGCTGCAACGGGGCTACTTGTTTCACAAATATATATAAAGAATTATACATTCAAGACATTTATAATTTATAATGTCGATGGCAGACCGAATTAAGTTATAGAGAGAAAACGTCGCTATTGTTATGAAGATGTAAAAACAAGTTCGTTTTGAAGATAAGATTTTAATTCGGCAAAAACTTTTGCGTAAAGTTAAAATTAGCTTTCGTGAAATCGCAACCAAACTCGGATATTTTATATAAAAATGGTTGTGGATGAAGATATATGGAGCCATTTTCTGGTATTCTCCAAAACTGACTCTTATAACATAAAGTCAAATATGCTGTAATTACAAACAATGTGACACACTTGTTGAAGTGTCTGTTAAATTCTTTTTTGTTTAGTTGGATAGATTAAGATACAAAAGAAAACAATTTAAATAAGATAATTTTATAAAAACTTATATAAGATAACTTTTTTATAAATCGTATTAACATAAAAAATTAAAAGAAAGTATGTATAATCGCAGTCCATTAATCAACCTTGCAAATAAGCCTATTAAAAAAGTAAATATTAAGCCACATCTTCAGTGAATGACGTCATATTTTACATACGTTGCTTTTAAACCTTAATTTAAATAAGTTATTTCGCAAAACTATTTGAATCGATGAGATTAACGTATACTTTTAAGAAATACTCGAAATATGGATTACGATATTTTCAATTTAACTGAAATATCGCGATTGAAAACATGTTAAGATAATTTTGGAGATATGAATGTTTGTATTGTTTTGATTGTTGGGACAATTATTTTTATTTTCAGACCTTTGGTTTGCAGTTTTTTTTACACGGTGGTCACCACTTATCAAGGCCCGGAAGTCACTCAGGGATAAGGGTTATTGCAAGTACAGTACGTCATGGAATCTAATTAAGATAAATCTAGTTAAGATAAAGGTTAAAATGATAACAGAAAAGTTGTGTGAAGATTTGAACAACTAGCTTTAGCCATTGAATAAACGCATCCAAGGATAAAATCAAACTTTATTCTTTATCAAAATTGTATTATTTGAATCATTCAACACACTATTATATTTTTATTAATAAAATGAAAAATACATAATTAAAATAACATAAAATGAATAATGAATTCAAACATTATCAAGTTCATAGATTAATAATAGATTTTCAAATAATTACAGTTTACTGTAGTTCCCGTATTCACTTTTAAACTACGGTCGAACAAATTTCTGAGGTAGGGAGATTTTCTCGAAATATCATAAAATATGGAACTTTCATTAGATCACACTGACGCAAGTAAGAACAGAAAACAGGTATAAAATGAAAGGATTCATACATATTGCATTAATAAAAGGTGTTTCTGTATAGCTTGCTTCACCGATATATGTCTTACTTTGCTTCAGTCTGTGTCTGTCCGTTATATCTCTGCATTATATTGCCTTCTATTGATTACCTTTATATACACACTAGACAATGCTTCAAACGAACTGCATTAAGCTCTTATTTCTGTTGACGTTTTATATGAATCATATGTTCAAAGTTTATCAGGAAACTAATTTTTTTTTCTCTATTAAGACTTCATTAGCAAAAATAAAAAGAAAAAAAAATCTCATGAAGCATATTTACACAATGTTGCTACCGAGGTGTAACTTGTCGAACTCGGGATTGTTTTTCAGTCGAACTCGAAAATTCTGCAAAGAATTTCGAGCGAAACCCTTTATTTACACGACAGTGGTAGATTGTCTTTGTTCCATCAGCCATGACCTGGTAGAAGTCTCGAATTCCAAAGGGATTTTTTTTTCGTATCGCTCGCACTGATGACTGAGAATCCAATCTTCTTGTACAGTCTCGAGTTAAACATAGTGTGACAAGATACGCCTGAAGACGGCTGAAGGTTACATCGGCCAAACTTTGTAAAAGACTAGAGCAGTAATCTAAATAAATCATATAGAACGAATGTTTGCTTTTTTAAAAACAAATGATCTGAACAAAAACAAGAACAAGAACAACTACAATAATAATAATAATAATAATAAGAAGAAGAAGAAGAAGAAGAAGAAGATGAAGAAGAAGAAGAATAAAACCAACAACAACAGCAGCAGCAGCAACAACAACAACAACAATAATAATAATAATAATAATAATAATAATAATAACAATAATAATAATAATAATAACAATAATAATAAAAACAACAATAAGAAGAAGAATGGCAACAACAACGACATCAAGAACAACAACAACAACAACAACAACAATAATAATAATAATAATAATAACAATAATAATAATAATAATAATAATAATAAAAAACAACAATAAGAAGAAGAATGGCAACAACAACGACATCAAGAACAACAACAACAACAACAACAATAATAATAATAATAATAATAATAATAATAATAATAATAATAAAACCAACAGCAACAACGACAACAATAATAATAATAATAACAATAATAATAAAAACAACAATAAGAAGAAGAATGACAACAACAACATCAAGAACAACAAGAACAACAACAACAACAATAATAATAATAATAATAATAATAATAATAATAATAATAATAAAAATAATGGGGGATTGTGATGAGACAATAGGAGGGAATGCGTGATGGGGGTGTAAACTCGTAGTATGCAGCTTCGGGAATTAAGAACACTGAAGCTGCATATCTACGAGGTGTACACCCCCATCACGCACCCCCTCCCATTGTCTCATCACCAAAAAGTGATACCAAAGAATCGTGAAGGGTCAAAGAGAATGGAGAGCGAGAAATCAATGGTAAGTGGCTGTTGCGATGACACAAATTTATTTGCAAATGCTATCGAAAGGGGTGGAGATAGATGGACGTCTGGGTAGACTTGTTGTCACTTAGCTTCCAGAGAACACCACAGGTTTCCAATCAGATCTCTGATGACGTGTGTGAAAGCTCCATGTGAGCCAATAATAATAATAATAATAATAATAATAATAATAATAATAATAATAATAATATGGTGTGAAAAAAAACAAAAAACAAAGAAGGTGTTAGATGTTGTAAATAAACTGTAATTAGCATTCAAGTGAAAGGAACGGATGTGACGGATGATGAAATAGTTATTAATAACGTCAGAAACAAAATTGAAATATAATTATGATGTAATTACATTTATATTCGTTATGACACTTGCAAAGAAGCCTGTCTATCGTCTTACTATAATTAGGTATTAATCATAATATCCAATGAATTATAATTAATGTGAAAACTCTCCATTAAAACTAAACAACAGGTCATCATCTCCTTAACCTTCATCAATTAACAAATTGTTTATACAAAATTAACTTTCTCTTTCCGTTTTGCACCATCTGGAATGGAGGTTAGATCTTGAGGGCTAGTTTATATATATATGTGTGCAGTCATCGACATACAGTCCTGTTTCGTTGTATCACAACTCATCAATGCCGCTAGACTAGCACCTCTCCCAAGCCAAGGATCCAACCAAGAACCGTCGTGTTGATAGTCGGCAGTTCTACCACTCGACCACGGAAGCGATGCCCGCAAATAACCTGTCCGAATGTCTATTTAAACAAACATCCGTCCGCCACTTGTATAGTGCTCAAACCACTTGTTTGTAAACAAACCGAGAGCTTCGCATTTTTCAGCCAATTAAGTAGCGAGTGAGATTATTTATGACAGTGCTCAACCCAAAGAGGGGGGGGGCTTTAAAATATATTTGTAATCATCGACATACAGTCCTGTTTCGTTGTATCACAACTCATCAGTGCCGCTAGACTAGCACCTCTCCCAAGCCAAGGATCGAACCTAGAACCGTCGTGTTGACAGTCGGAAGTTCTATAGTATTCTAACAACGTGACCGATACAACGTAACTGTGACTGTAACACAAAACTTTCTACCTAAATATAGAACGGAAGTCACTAAGCATGAAACGAAATACAAACCATATGGAACTACTTGTTTTATCATGAAACACTAAAAATGATTTGTTTTTTTATATTTTCATAAATATATTGTTTAATATTAAACCATAAAATGTGTTAATAAAAACGTTCATACTTTTTAATGATGACAAAATTCCATTTATTCATTTTAAGAAACTTTTTAATACAAATGTTTAAAATATTTTTTTCTGGTAACACAAGAAGTGTTGATAAAAAAACTTTCATGCATTATTTAGGACAACTTTCTGTGATAAAACTTGTGAAACACCTACAAATATTATTGAAAATAAAACACTATTTATTGAAATATAAATAATAAAAATTCTCATTAGTGTTTTTCGTCATAACACAACTGTTAAACCCCCCCCCCCCAAAAAAAAACTATTTATAGAAATGTAAAAAACGAAAGTTTATTTCTTTTATTGTTTCATGATAGCAAAATAAATGTTACAACCAAAATATTTTTTTAAATAAATTATTTATCTTTGGTTTCGTATTTCGTTTCATGTTTGGTAACTTTCGTTCTGTTCCATATTTGGGTAAATCGAGTCAACTTCTGGCGTCTAAACTTTGAACACTGAATTATTGAATGCAAAGGTGTAACGGATTGACACAAACTGTAACAAATAAAGAAATGTAACGGTGGAAAGAGTTATACAGATTACATTAATATTGATACTGTATTGTAACGGGGTCGTTACGCTCGACCCATGTTCGTTACAGTTCAAATGTCACCACCGAAAAGAAAAAAATAAACGAAAATAAATACATCCGATTCAGCTTTTCTTTCAAGTCGTTTATTACCGTTTTTCTTTCTCACCGTTTCCACACCAGTTTAAATGTTTCTCGCTCCTGCTCCACTGCACCCCGGCCGTAGAAGAGACCCCTTTTTTATACGTCCATCCTTCTCGATTGTACTCTTTCTTCTGTTGACCACGTGGTGTCCTTGTCTCCTTTCTCTTGTCGCGCCAGCCCGTGCACACTTCTTAATTTGCATATGTGCATTTTTTGGCTACTGTTGATAATATTCTCGCAAGCCAACTATCTACAGCTCATGCTAATATTTTCCTACATGCTCTGTTACATTATATATGTATATATATTTTAAAAAATTTTATCCTTACTTTGTGTCCTTACTTACGTCAGTTTGCTCTTATGGAAGTTCCGTATGTTATGATATTTCGAGAAAATTTCTCTACCTTAGAAATATATTCAGTTTTACTTAAAATGTGCAGACGGGGATAACTGTAAATTAAATTTTTTTTTTCTTATTTGTAAATCTATTATTAATCTATAAACTTAATAGTGTTGAGATTCATTATTTATTTTCCCGTTTATTTATAACTAAATTTGCATTTTGTTAATAGAAATATAATAAAAAAAGTTTATACATAAATATGAAGAAGGGGAAGAAAGAAAAGAAAGAAAAAGAATAACAAGAATGACGAGTGTAAAACTTGCATACAAAATAAAATAAGCTTGAATGCACATCACGCTTGAGTACAGAAAACAACGGAAGTTGCATACAAACGATATTCCTATGTCCGATACGTTTCCGGAAGTTCACAAAACATCTTTTAATGAGAAAATTATAGTTCATCCCCAACGCGTCTTTTTTTTTTTTATATATAATTTCATTAGTTTGTTTTTTCTTTAAAAAGCGCACATTTTCCAATTGGTACACAAACATAAAGGGAGAGATAAAAACACACAGCGAATAAATTATTACACCGGTGTGAACTTCCGTTATTTCCGTTGTAGCATGGAATTCGCCTTTACTTTTTCGCACCAAGTGCAAAAGGAGAATCATGATATAAAGGCACCTCAGAATGTATATATATATATATATATATATATATATATATATATATATATATATATATACACTCGTTCGACAACTTTGCAAAAAAAAAAAAAAAAAAAAGAGAGCGACTAACCCTCATACTAATCAGAAAACAAAGAAAGAGGAACTAAAAGTTGTCCGAACCTTTACCGCGGGGAAGCCCTAATATTTGGCTAATGGAAACATTAATCTGTGGGTGTAAATACCAAATGGATTCGACCAGTTGGACAGCTGAACTAAACATCACATATATATCTATATCAAAACACCCAGTAATATGGACTCCGTACATGTCTATATTTCCATCCATATATTTGCAATATCTTTATGAATATTAATTATTTTTACCTACATACACTAATGGCTTATACCTACAATGTCGTCAGTGTATGAAGGGATAATTACTGCTGGCCGAGAGAATTCGAACCCAGTCCAAACGTAACTTTTTTTCTGAGGTCTTCAAGTATTATCATGCGAAAGGAAAGTTAATTTAGTTCTATATATAATGTCGAGATAAGCGGAGAAACGCAAAAAGCTAGTAAGATAATGTTCAATGACAGACACCAGATAATGGAATTACTCTAAGTGTGGCAGCTTATTATTCTCTGCAAAGGGCCCAATCCTAGTTTAAAGAGATTATAACAATATTTAGCAAATAATTATTAATTATTTATATTTTAATGTAGTAAATCGTAACGAAGAATGCAAACCCAATCACAAGGTAAACTTTATTCTGCAGTCCGCTATGCAACCCTATTTGGGTTTCTTTTAAAAAAAAATGTGACAAAGCGCGTACGGGTGTGTGTGATAAAATATTACCATGAGCCGCCGCCGTTAAAGCATGTATGCAAATTAGAAAATGTGCGCAAGCTTGTGTCACAAGAAAAAATAAAGAACAAAAAGGACAGCACGTGGTCGAGAAGAGAAGTGTGAAAACGAAGGCGAGAAAGTGCTGGGGCTAGCCAGATCGATACGAGGTGGGGAGGAGATAGAGACTTTTAAAAAGCATATGTGTACGCAAAAAGACTTTGGAAACAATGAAATTCGTTGTTTTGGAAGTACCACGAATAGATGCATTTCATTTGCACTAAAAAATTTTTTTTTTTAATGTCGAGTCGGATTTTTATTTCTTATTTATTTATTTATTTATTGTGTTTTTGTTTTTGGTTCTGCAATTGTACAAAGAGATGCATTTCTCAAAATATTAAAGACTTCCACCATCCCAGTCATCTCAAACAGTAAGTCGATACTCAATGATTTCTAGTTGTTCATTGTTTTGGGGGAAAATATACATACGAAGATAGAATTAACTATAAAACTTCTATTTTTGCCCACGTATCACATCATTTCAACACATGGTTTCCTGCATCGCTAACAGCCTTCCTATATTCTTCAACATTTATTTAACAGCAACGTTTCAAGAAAACTACCTTTCCGATATATATATATATATATATATATATATATATATATATATATATATATATATATATATACATAAAGATGAACGTCTGTGTGTGTGTCTGGTCACAAATAGGCTCCTATATGATTGACTATTATAAAAAACTGATTACATATAATGATAGAAGATATACCGAGACATGGGAATGGGTATGTTTGATATGGCATAATGATAATTCATTAAAATTGTGGGGGCTGTGTACGCTCCTCGTCCACAAAGTATGGAAATAAAAAATTTAAAAAAAAAAACGTTTACAAGTGTTTTTGATATAGATGTACATAATAATACTTTGATAAGTATGTTTTAACTTAAAAAGGGATGGTATAATAAAATTGTGGGGTCTGCGTTCGTGCCTGGCCTCCATTGAATGAAAATAGGCACATACTTTAATAAAGACTTTTCATATCTATCTGCGTAAGTATATTTTGATAATTATGTTTCAGTTTGAAGAAATATGGTATAATAAAATTATGGGGTGTTCGCTCCCACCTGACCTCCATAGAATGGAAATATGTCACAAAGTTTAACAAAGTTTTTTTAATATAGATCCACAGAATATTGTTATAAGTGTTTCAGTGTGAACAGGTATGACTGGGTTCAAAAACAGCCTACAGAAAATGGACTCTGATTTATGAAAGTATGATAGGTTATGAAAAGGAAGGGTTGTAAAGAGATAGCTTCGAATTCGGGGGTATCTAAACCAATGCAAAATATGATGAAAGTAAAAATAAAATAGATAAACCACATAATTTATTATACCATACCTGTTCACACTGAAACACTCATCACAATATTCTGTGGATCTATATTAAAAAACTTTGTTAAACTTTGTGACATATTTCCATTCTATGTAGGTCAGGCGCGAACGAACACCCCATAATTTATTATTCCCTATTTCTTCAAACTGAAACATAACTATCAAAGTATACTTACGCAGATAGATATGAAAAGTCTTTATTAAAGTGTGTGACTATTTCCATTCCATGGAGGCGATGCGCGAACGCAGACCCCACAATTTTATTATACCATCTCTATTTAAGTTAAAACATACTTATCAAAATATTCTTATGTACATCTATATCAAAAGCACTTGTAAACGTTTTTTTTTAATTTTTAAATTTTTTATTTCCTTACTTTGTGGACAATGCGCGAACGCAGACCCCATAATTTTAATTAACCACCGTTCTGCAGGATCAAACATATCCATTCCTATGTCTCGATACATCATCTATCATTATATGCAATCAGTTTTTTAAAATAGTCAACCATGTAGGAGCCTATTCGTGACCAGACACACATACACACACACAGGCATTCAGCTTTATATTATAAAATATATATATCTTTCACTAGGTATTTATTATTATTAGTAGTAGTAGTTGTAGTAGCAGTAGTTGTGGTGGTATTAGTGGTCGTAGCATCTATTATATTTTGCATATGTGTATATAATTGTCTTTATGTGTATATATGAATGTGTATGCATACATATTTATTTATATATGTGTAGGTTTTATATATATATATATATCTATATGTATATATGTGTATGTATGTTTTGTGCGTTGTATATATATATATATATATATATATATATATATATATATATATATGTATATATACTTGCATGTTTTCGGGGTATTTATGTATATATAAATGTGGGTAAGTGTGTGTATGTATGTATATTGTATATATATATATATATATATATATATATATATATATATATGTGTGTGTGTGTGTGTGTGTGTGTGTGTGTGTGTGTGTGCGTTTTATTTTTTATTACCGTATTTTTCAGTTAAGTTACATTATTGTTTCGGCTACACGACCGTTTTTTGGCCGTCATGTAGCTTCCTCAGACTTTTACAGAAATGTTCGTTTATGTATAAGTACGCAGAGCTCTAATAATAGCTATTTTTTTACAACAGGTTATAATTGTTTTTTTTAAGACATAAACAAACAAAAACAAAACAAAAGCACCGATCCTTTCATAACCAGAAAAGTAGTCGATTCAAAGTTAGCAGTCCCTGACATAATCAATAATCAATAATTAGGTACGGGCAAAAATGGGCGGGCACAAATAGAGCTGATTTATCATAAATTTTTTTGTAAGTTTCCGACTACTTTTTGATTGTATTTGAAAGATTAGAGGATAAAGTTACTTTCCTAAAGGAAAAAAATATTTGTACACATGAAAAAAAAAGTTATGAAAAATGTTTTCACAGCAAGCTAACCAATTCAGCTAAATTTTGAAGTTAAATAAATTCATAGTAAAAATCCTTTAAAAAATAAATATTAGTTTTCTGAGTCTATTTCAAAGATAATTAGTAAAGTGAAGTCCTAAGATATTGAATTAAATAAAAAAAACAACACCTTGTTTTGCAAAAAAAAAAAAAAAAAAAAAAACTTAATTAGCCTTCAAAAAGCAAGTAATTTACCGTTTGCGAAAAACGCAACAAACTAAAAAAAATGTAAACACTATTATAAGGAGGCCCAACATTTCAGCCAATCGAAACGCTGTTTCAAAATGAAGTAATGATAGTAAAAGGAGGGTGGGGTGTCAGATTTCTTTTTTTTTCCCAGACGTGCCTCCATACATTCCTAATCTGAACGTTTGTATCAATTTTTATCATATTTTAATTTAATTATATTTTATGTTACTGTTTTAAAATTATTTTTTAATTATTGTTCGAGATTATATAAAAATTATGTTACGCCGAAGGTTTTACATTCTTGCGAGAAAGGAAATTATTACAATCTTGCATATAAAAATTATGAGAAATCTGTAATTAAAAAAAAGTAGAAATATTTTGCCATTATAATTTTTTGTGTGAAAATATTAAATAAACAATGCTTAATTAAATGGTAATATCGATAGGTCGAGAAATTAATTTTTCTTCAAGTTATATAGAATTCATTAATACGGATTTAGGGGCTTTTTTCGTAATGTTCCTATAAAAATTATTTTATTTCTATTGTTACAAATAACGATGCTTTATTTATATAAAAAAGCAAGAATAAATTCTTGCGTTTTTTTTTTATTTACTACTGAAAATTATAACTTTAGTAAAGGTATTTTTTGTTTAAAAAAGATCATATATTTCCACTAAGATTTAAATAAAAATAATTAGTTCATTATATTCCTCGATTATTATTTGATAAATACTGAAAATTTCATTAAAATTGGTTTATTTCCTGATTTTTGGTGAATTATTAAGTATACATTTTGAGCATCGGCATTCATTTTGCCCATACCTATCAATAATATAACTTCCGGCGAGAGTATCAATTTCCCATCCCAAGTTTATTTATGTACTAGCATTTTGGCCCGGCGTTGCCCGGGTGTTTGGAGGTGTATGTTGAGCAAAAAAAAAAAAAAAACGGTCAATTTATTTTAATTTGACCCCTTTTATGACCCCATAACATTTATGTTTTGGGGCTCAAATAAAGTTATTAAGTTATATCCATGTCCAAGAAACCTACATCTAAAATCTCAAGTGTTTAGACCCAAAATTGGTGGAGGAGTTTGGTAGGGTTCTCAAATGTAAAATAGTTGAACTTTGACCCCTTAACAGCCACATTTCTGACCGAAAACGGATTACAAAGATTTTCCCAAATCTTAGTACCCTGTAGATGAATGTTCGAGTTTGTAAACTGAAAATTGGCAGAGTTATTGCGTAGGAAAATGTACACACACACACCTAGACACACACAGACACGCCCACTTTTATATATATAATAGACTAGAATTTCAGCCCGGCGTTACCCGGGTGTTTGGATGTGTATGTTTAGCAAAAAAAAGTGGTAGTAGGAAGGCAGGCTCGAACCCGTACCGCGAAGGAGGAAAAGAACAAGAAAAAAAAACTGACGTCTTTGCTGTTACAATCACCGTCTAACCGGAAGTGACGTAGGTTTAAATTAAAGCTAGACAATCGAAAGGAGAAGATGACTTTCAAAAATATCGGCGAAAAAGCGACCTGTTGAAAAGTGCCTAGTTAAAGGTGAAAAGATTAATGTTTTTAGCCAATTTTTCGATATTTGTCGTCTGAAAGGTCGAAGTTTCAAACGATACTGATCTTGGTAAAATTCGTTGCCTCTGTCGAAAGTTTTAGGCAGACATGCAAACATACACACATACATACATTTATATATTGGTAATTGAAAAATTCCGACCCAAACCGATGAAAAAGCTTGCCCTATCTATTAATACCCTTTCTATAAAATTTCAAATGTTTAGACCAGAAATTGTCTGAGTAATTTGGTA
>NC_136509.1:9972045-10104545 GCF_053919585.1 Euprymna scolopes | reverse complement strand
TGTTTTAATATTTTATCTAGATTTTGTATTAGATAATAATGAGAATGTGAAGAGTCATATCTTTCTTCCTTTTTTTCTCTCTTGGATCTTCAACCTTATACGACCAATATGCTGGAATCAATACATTTTTCTATTATGTAAGAATTCGTCTGATTAATTGATTTATTAATGTTATGTTGCTGGAGATTGTTTTTATGCAGATGAAGGAGTGGTATCCGTGTTTGGAGGAGCAGAACGTGCGCACAATGGAGCACTAGTTACAGCCAGCTCTGGTTTTAATTTGGAACAGATAAATGTGAGTTTTAATGCCTATCGGGTGAATGTATCTCTAACAATATATAAAAAAAATAACTGTTACATTGGTTACATCGCTACTACAGTTTCCCGAAAGTTCACACAGCATCTTTTTGGCTCCAAGAAATTTCATGTGTAATGTGCAACAAATGGGTCTTGATTGCGATGAGTGAGGTACATCGGCGATCTTGCATTTGTTTTACGGATCCAAGCAACTGCCGGCTTTGAAACTTATCACAAATAAACGTTGTAACTTAATCTTAATACTCAGAAGAAAATGCAATGCAAAACATAAGAATATGTGGAAACTGATTAGTTTTATTAGAGTATGTTTTTGCATAGAATTTATGTTTTGATAAATATGTTTATTTACTTAATTTTAAAAAAATTCTTATTTACAAAAAACATTTACTGAAATAAAAGGAAAATAGTTTTTAATAAATAAAAAAAATGCAAAAAAATGAATGAATGTTTACTTGGCATAGTTTAAAAATATGAATTATTAAGTTGACAAGAAAGTTCTTGCGTAACTTTTGATTTTGATTTCAAATGATGTATTTTCAAATAAGTTTTCGTTATAATACCTTTACTTTTTTTTCTTTATCATTTTTAAGAGCGTTTTCCCCTCTATCCAATCGTTAAAATTACAATTATTTGAACAATTGTCTACTCTTCAGAACCTTGAATAAATAGGAAAAAAAAAGCAAATTCGCAGAATTTTCTTATTTCAATTCAGGTTAGGCAGAAAAGCTGCTGAAACAGCGTGCGATAGCAAAGAACCGTTTGACCACGGAACCATTACTGAACGCATAGCACAATGGTGGTTTAAGAAATGTCGTGGCGATGACGAGAGTCTTTAAGATGATAAGCGTTGTGGTCGGCCATCAGACGTTGACAACGATCCACGAAGAGTCTTAGGCAAAGCCAATCCACGTATAACTGTTCGGGACTTTGATTTTCAATTTGACATAACGTATCCCACGTAAACCAATTGAGAGAGATTGGAAAGACAATAAAAACTTAATAAATGGATGCCTCACGAATTGAACAACAACCACAGGAAACGCAGTTATGAAGTGTTAATCACCTTTCTTTACGCAACAAGAACGACCCGTTTCTCGACCAGATTGTGACTTGCAATGAAAAGTAATTTTTTTTTTTTTACAGCAACCGGCGACGCTCAGCTCAGTGGTTGGATGCGGAATAGACTCCTCGAAACTTTCTTAAGTCAGATGTGCCTAAAAAGAAGATCATGCTGTTTTTTTTTTTGTGGTCTGCGATGGTCTCAGCCCTTACAATTTTTTGAATGCAGGCGAAAAAGTACTGTTAACACACGGATGAAATACGCCAGAAACTTCGACAACAACACCCAGCATTAGTCAACAGAAAACGCTCAATTCTTCTCAACAACAATACCCGACCGCACGTTGCTAAACCGACCCTGCAGAAGTTGAACGTATTGGGCTACAAAACTGCCTCATCCGCCGTACTCTCCAGATCTCCCCCTACCGACTAATATTTCTTCAAGCATCTCGACAACTTTCTGCGTAATAAATGCTTCAAAAACTTAAGCGATAGTAAAAACGCTTTCAGTGATTTCATCGTCATTGGAACGCAAGATTTTTACGTTACTGGAATAAATTCACTTGTTTTGTGTCAGGAAAGTGTTTGACTCGATCGAAAAAATTTTGTTGATATATATTCATCTGAATTTAAAAGTTAAAAACAACAAGAACTTTCTTGTCAACCTTATATAATAAACTAAATGAACTAAATGAAATAGACTTAATGAAAAAGAAAATGTGCATTTGTTCAAATATAATTAAACGAGATAAAAATACCCATCGCCGATTAAGTAAAGAAACATTATATAACGGGATCTTAAGATTAAATAAGGCTGTTTAATTCCGACGATTTTAAAAAGTTGATTAAATCGATAAATACTCGAGATTATTACAAGATCTATACATCCTCAACGGATAAAAAAAAAAATATGTAAACTTGGAAAAATCGTTTTGAATACTTTTATGGGATGCATATATCGGTATAAGCCAATTTTTTTTAAATTCATATCATCCAACAAAACCATTATCTCTCTAAATTAATGATTGGTTTTATGAGGTTTTGCGAATATCTTATAAAGCTGTAAATAAATCTGTGGGGTTAGTGATTGAGCAAATTCTGACCAGCTTCTCAAGTTTGAAATTCCACAAAGCTACAATTTTTCACCATTTATCATGGCCCATACGCTACTCGAGTATAAAGGTTAATGGGTGTCAGATGGTCGGTGATACAACAATGTGATGATCAGTAATGATGGAACATTAGTAGCGTTTGATTATTTCAGAGGACGGCACAGCAAGTTGTTTACATTAGACTTGAAAATGACCTTGTCATAGTTAGATGGAAAGCAGCCCGCGGTATTGGGAAGAAACGTTGCTCATTTAATGTTTATTTAGTTTTAGGTATAGATAGAGAGTAAGAGAAATTGTTGACAGTGGCTGTTGCCAAGCGAGTGTTTGCTTTGAATATTTTACAAGGGGCGGACTATAGATAAAAGCTCAGTCGAGAACTTGCCATGAAATTATCAGTAGAATAGACAGACTTGCAATGTCTCATTTTTAAGAAATTGGAACTAAAGAAAAGCAAAGTCCATCACCACTAGATTTCGAAGCTAGTTCTGTACACTTTTGCGAGAAACATTATTTCGCTGAAGAATATAAACAAATTATTTATTCATCATAGTTTCTTTATAATATATGTGTCGCCATTAATTTTAAAATGGCGATACCCTAGTGACGATAACTGATATTTATGAAGGAGTCGCTGAATAAATGTAAACAGCAGTTTTTATTTTATACTAAGATAATACTTTTCATTCGTCAGATTGGAAAGAAAATTGTTCATACTTCTTGTTGCATTAAAGAATGCATTTGATTGAAGTGCAATTTAAATAATGGAACCTCGCATTTGTGAGGGGAGGTCGATACGCATGAAAACCGTCGACAGGAAGGATTCATAACTTTTTCTTTCACATTATTAAAGTATTGGTTATATTTTTCCGCAAAATTCTCACCAATGTTGACCCGAAAACGACCTTTTTTAGTCAATAACAAAGGGGTCAACTTGTGTCATGATAATGCTCGTCCTCAGACAGCACTACTGATAAAAAGTCTCCTTGGTTGGAAAATTTTGTCTTTTGCATATTCTCCTAAACTAGCTCGCTCGGTTTATCACTTATTCCAAAGATTACAAACACATTTAAATGATCTTAGGTGAACACCACTAGAAGATATTGAATATTGAACATACATTAGATTTCTATTTTACATGAAAACCTTCAGAATTTTACAAACGTGTCATTCATAAGCTCGACAAGGAATCAAGTTATAGAGAACAAAGATCGTTTAAGAATTTTTTTTTCCTTTGTCTTTTTTTCAACTTTTTACAATTAAATATTATATTGATATACGTGCATTTTTGCTTGAATTTAATTAAGTTGCATATTACCTCTCTTGGTGAGCTGCTAATTAACAGATGGAATCAAGTTATAGATGTTGCATATTAAACTCCCGGGTAACATCAGGTTGCCAAACGTAAGGGCGAGAAGTAATACGGCGATTGTTTCAATGTTTTAAAATATGAAATATTTCACTACGAGAAAGAATTTATGAATAATAACAAAGACGGGAATATAAGTTAAGCAGAGTAGAATTGTTTCGAATAAATTTTAAATCATTAAAAACATAAATTAATGGGAAAAAATTGCCTCCCTCTATAGTTGTTTCTTTTTTATCAGTTAAGAATTATTAAAACTATTATCTCTCCAAAATTTAGAAAAAACATGGCTGTCTGTTAACGGTTTCAAATTGACTATTTTATTTCATAATGAAAAAACATAATGTTGAGAGGAGACTGTAATTTTTTTTTGATAATTGTTTCTTTTTAAAATTAAAAAAAAATTCAAGTTAAATGACATTTGTTCATTTATAATTAACATAAAAATTTATTCAGAAAAAACAACAAAACAAAACAACGTATTGGATGTTGATTGAAAAAAATCTAAAATTTTTAAATAAATTCTTTTTAAGTTTAAAGGGTTAAAAAAGAATTTGCAAAAAAAAAATGGTCTAAATTTGTCGTTATTTGCTTTATTTTTATTTTTTATTTATTTATTTATAATGTCCTTTAAAAAATTTAAACCATCGTGGAATTTCCACGGTTTTTGCTAGCAATATTTAATTGAGTGGCAAAGCAATAAACAATGCGATGATCTGGGCACTAGGATTGACTTCGTTATGTGACGTAATAATTTCGCGTTTTTCCTAGGATGATATCTTCTTGCAGCATTCACGAAACGAAAAAAAGATAACAAAATAAAAAAAGGCATGTATCCCCAGAAAAAAAATTGTCTTCGTCTCGTTAAAAAACTGCCCCTTGTACATGATTGTCCCCGTTTGCCAAACTGTTTATTGAATGGCTAAACACCGGCACGCATGCATACACATCCATTAGACGACGCAAGTCACACACACGAATATATCCACATTATATATATAAAGATTTTTATTATTCTATGTAAGATAATTATGCATTAGAAATATTATAACTCATTATCCTATAGGATTTCGATGTCTACCATCTCTTCAGAGTCGAAAATATTAGCAAATAATTATAATGGTTTACACCTTATTTGCTAAAGTCGGTGAGACATGGGAAATCACAATTAAAAGTTGTTTAAGCATTTAAATATCATAGAGTAAGTGAAGTTAATGAAAAGCATATAAAAATTCACATCCAAATTGCATGGTAAAATCCGAAGTGAATGTCTTTGTATAGCAGTGTTGTAAAATGATCCAAAATGTATTTTGAGTAATCCACATCACAATGTAATGGTCCGAAGTAGACATAACACCGACACGCATGTATACACATCCATTAGATGTCACAAGTAATACACACGAATATATCCACATTATATATATATATATATATATATATATATATATATATATATATATGTTGAATTTCTTGTTCCTTAGAAGCACCTGTTGAGTTTGAATAAGATAAATACGTATTATATACGTTTGAACCAAAACCACGCATTATTACAATATATATATATATATATATATATATATATATATATATATATATATTTATTTATTTAAATAAGGGAGTAGTCACCAACAATGAGTATTTTTTAACATTATTTTATTATTCCGTGTCTTGGTTTTTCATTGAGAATTATGTTTGGATCATTGTAATAATGTTTTTAAGTTATTGAAATCGTTTTTACGCGCGTTTCAGACGTTCTGTGAAGCGTCCTCGTCAGAAATAATTTTCAAATGTTTTGGAGATGTAAAAATGGCAATTTTCGTAGTTCATTTGAAGTGTTTCCAAGGGGTGGAGGCTTGTAAGTGTTATTATAGTAATAATATTGTAAGTGCTTATTATTGTAAGTGGTTATATATATATATATATATATATATATATATATATATATATATATATATATATGTGTGTGTGTGTGTGTGTGTGTGTGTGTGTATTGTAAGTGGTTATATATACATATATATATATATATATAACTACTTCATTTACTCACACAAATTTAATATACGAAAGTATAGATTTATGCGTAAACTTTAAGTATTTACTTCAAAAGTGCTCAATACGTTGGTAGAGCTAGTTAGTAATTTATAAAATATATATGGCGATTAAGCTACACTGAATATTCTGCGTTTCATCCACTGTAGGATTCGTCAGGCTTATGCGCGAATTTTGTGGTTGCTTCTTGTTTTTTTCTTGAAGCAACCACAAAATTCGCGCATAAGCCTGACGAATCCTACAGTGGATGAAACGCAGAATATTCAGTGTAGCTTAATCGCCATATATATTTTATAAATTAATATATATATATATATATATATATATATATATATATATATATATATATATATATATACAGGACGTTTATATAGACGATTGTGAACTTCGACGTAATAAATACACATCAACAAACTCCTTATTTATACACACAGTATGTCACATGGATAGCAAAGATCGTTATTTTTTATAAATGAAGATTTCCCCAAACGCACAGTTTTTTATTTTAAAGATATAATATTAAATAGGTAAAAACTTTTACAACGACCCGGTAGTTCACGTAACGACCTTAAGTTACGTTTACTTCGAATTACGTAAATGTCGCTAAGTTATATCCCGAATTAAATTATTCAGGGTAGATACGGCGAATTAGAGGGGTTCTCTGAACGAGTAGACATAATTTAATAAGTATTGGGATTTGGAAAGGTCATACTCCGATCTGAGATATATAACAAAAAGATAGAAGAAAAACAAAGGGAAAAGAGAGACAAACAGAGAAAGAAGAAAGATTAGCCAATTCTTTCTGGGAATATTTTATTACTAAAGACGCCGTATGAGCTGTGAACGGGGTTAGGGTTAGGGTTAGGGTTAGAATTCCTATGCAAAAAGGAGATAAGCGCATTTATTTTATGCAGCGAATTCAGGCGGACCATGTCAATCAACAAACCTATTTTCTCCCTCAATTAATTTTGGTTTTTGGTTTTTAGTTTGTAGATAAGGCAGTAACCAAATCTATCAGTTTATGGTCGAATTTCCATCTCGTTTTACGCCGAGGTTATCCTCACATTTCATTAGCGTTGTCCAAATTGACAAAGACGCCGTTTCAAAAGATAACCTTGCGACTACGTAATAAAATACCAGAGTTGCCCATGACGCCTTCAACATCTCACAACTTTTAATAGTGGTTGAAAAGAGGGTGGGGCCTGGATTCTATTTGCGAATGGTTGCGGGAGGAGATTGATACGAAAAAGGGAGAAGGTAGTCCCTAAGCTAACATTGTCGTTTCGCGCAGTTTATTTTATCGATTCGTTGGAAGGGATGGAGTCCACACTTGTCGAGAGGAGCTAATAGGATTACATAACGAATACAAGATGACATATCCATACTGACATGGATGAATGACCACTGCACTTTGTTTAAAGTCGGTTTTTGTAGAACGAACTGCCCAGAAAATATATGCGCTTTTTTTTTGTGAACCCAGGGACCGCCAAGATGAACAATTGAACAAAGGATGGGTTCAGGGGGAGTTAGTAATCAATTTGCGGCGTTCTCTACTGAAAATATTTTAAAGAATTGCATCCATTTTTTTTATATCGGCTGTGAGCATATGCGCAGGAAAACACATATGAACACCCCCACGCATGCGCACAAGTTTATTCATTATTTCTTTGTTATTTTATTAGCAGCGTGCAAATAGTTGGACGCAGTCACAAACACACACAATGTCCACACGCACATACATACATTCTAGTATTCTTATTTACTTGCCTCCCCACAAGGGTAAGGTTAGACTCAAGACCGGCTTTTAATGTGGGAATATCCAATACTCCAAATAGGAGCACTCTGGATTGGAACAAAAATAAATTTGCCTCAGTCTACAAGGATTTCTCAGTCATTTATCTAGGACAGAATAAACTTGTAATATACAAACCAGATACTATACTTTATTCCTATCCAAATGTTTTGGAAAAGAAGCTCATTAGAAACGCACATTGCCATTGAATGTGAGAACGATGGCCGATATAAATACGTCCATTCATTTTATTTGTCATTTTTATTCAAAATATTCTGATGTTTGTATTGTTAAGATTAATCGGGTAATTGTTCTCATCTTGAAGTTTATCTAAAAATAATATTTCGGTCGATGTAACCTCCGACCTACTTTTGGTGTAAAATTCTTCATATCTTGGCAAGAAAAAAAAAAGGGAACGTAAATTTACACGAATTATTAAGATAATTATAAAGATAATTTAATTATCAGGGAAAGCATAGGAATATAATTTCTAACTTGTTCCGATTAAATTTTTAATTAAATCCAGCAACCAATTGTAAGTTCTTAGAAACATGATTGATTGATTTAATAAAAATTTAATCATAACAAGTTAAAATTTTTACCGGATAATTATATATATATATATATATATATATATATATATATATATATATATATATATATATATATATACATAATGGACTCCCCCGTCGATTTCGACATATGCGGTTCCGTCACAACAAAGTTTTTCGGAAATCCACACAGATGACTTGTTTATAGTTATGAAGGCTTTGTGTAGAGCCAAACACATTTCTTGGTATTACTGCTAACCTTTGTCGGTGCAGATAACTGCCACAGAACAGAGTATACACTAGACCACGGTTACATACATTTGTTATGAATTAAATTGTGTTATATTGTGGCACTTTGACTATGATCACAGCGTAATATCTGTGTTATGTCAGACAGTGCTAAGAATCAGAACGATTATTATGGTTAATTGTTAAATTATTTAGGTTAAAAAGATATCCATAAAAATCTTTTAAAATAAAACAGAATGTTAGTTAAAATATTTATGTTAAATATTTAACTGGATAATTTTAGCTCAAGGAAAAAAGTTATGAATAGAGGCAAAGCATAAACAAAGCTAGTTTGGAATTTGGTTTGATAAATTCTAGCCTATGCCCCCGTATTTCATCGTGTGTCTAAAGCATGCTATGCGACATACAAATATCTGTGTGTTGTTGCTAAGCTAATCGAAAACCTCGATCTCAGTAAAGCAACTGGTCCTGACGGTATTCTTATTATAGTGCTGAAGAATCTTTAACAAGAACCTCATACTTACAAAGTTGTTTACGCGTTGTCTTAAGAAGAATTGCTTCCCAATACTCAGGCAAACTTCATTAGTGTGTCCTGTATTTAAAAATTCAGGTGATGGGTCATCTCCCTCTCAAAACAGACCAATACGACCTCAGTAAAAATAACCTCCTCAGTTACATGCAATATGGTTTCCGTTCTGCTAGATCTACAGCAGATGTGCTCACAGTTATATCTCATAGGATTAGCGGATCTCTCGACGGAGACTTCCTTTCTATGGCACTTGCTCTTGACATATCAAAGGCTTTGATAGGGTATGGCATAACGGTCTACTCCACAAGATCTCCAGCTATGGTTTAGCTGAAAATGTCTTTTTAATCGTTATATCATTTCTTTCCGATAGGTTCATAAGAGTATCTGTTGATGGGTAGAAATCAAAAGCTTGCAGTATTAATAATGCTGGAGTCCCTCAGCTCTCTTCCTGATCTACATTAATGATCTTACAAATCACATTCTTAGGTCATTCGTAGAAATTTATACTGACAACACAACAATCTATGGCGATAAATTCAAAGGCAGTAAACGACCGAGTTCTCTCTGATTCTTTCTCCTCTGAGCTTGAGTGCGTGTGCGATGGGGAAAGAGGTGGCTGGTTAATTTTAATGCATCTAAAACACATTTTCTATCTTTATATCATCAACGCTCTCCACCCCGTCTCGCATCAATTAAAATGAATGGCTTTCGTCTTGGAGAGACTCCATGTTTTGACAAACTTCTGGGTCTGACTTTTACTCTTTATCTAAGATGGAACACTTACATTAAATCCGTTGCCAATCTGCTGGAAAAGTGGTGGGATCATTCTATCGTTCCAGTAAATATCTCACTGTTGATGCAATTCTCTACATGTATAAGAGCCAAGTAAGTCCAAAGATGGGTAATGTAGCTACACCTGGGCAGGAGTTGCTAGAAGAAGCTTATCCTGCCTTGACAAAGTTCAAAATAGATTCGTAGCCTAGTAGGGGATACTCTCTTTTCTACAGAAGAGACGTTGCAAGCCTGTCTCCAGTTTATCGTTATTTTAATGACAAGTGACATCTGAACTCCAATCCATGATCACCCTGTCCTGACTCTCACGAAAATCACTCGTCTAGTATAAACCGCTATCAATAATGTCTCCCACTCCTTATCTGTGCCCTAACCTGAACGTAGATTCCATGAACAAAGTTTCTTTCTTTGGACTGCATGCCTGTGGAACTCTCTTCCGTTTTCCTGTTTCCCAACTGATTACAATGTGGTCGTTTTGAAGTTCATGATGTGCCCTTCCCTTAAGTAGTCCAATTTATCAAATTTCCACTAGTAACGATTACTAAGATATTTTGGCATTGATTTCCATACACTCACTAACACTTATACTCGAATGGTCTTCGGACCTTGATAAGTGGTGATTCCTTTGGAAAAAACGTCCACTCTGGCTGCGAGACGCGGAGAAATCAAAATTAGGACTTAGTTCGTAAAGGGAAGTCGAAAAGACGAGTTATTAGTTAGCTAGTCACTGGGTTAATTAGAGGTCAGGAGTTGTATATGTGGTTCGATGGACCAACTAAAGAAGATGTAAGAGAGAAGATTAAGCGTTGCAAACTCCGAGACGTGGAATATTTTAGAAATAAAGATCTGGAAATGATAACTCGGCACTCGAAAAGAAATGCCTTCGTTTTAGGTGCCTATCACCAGAGGAGAGGGACACAATGAATAACATGATCCGTCGGGTGTTAAGCATAGAAAAGTGTTATTCGTTATTGTTAAAGGCTGTCCCTTATTGTCCCATTCGTTATTGTTGTGAAAGCACCCGCACAGATCGACACGTACAGATACCTCATATACTAAGAAAAGAAAGTGTCGTTATAATTCTAATCACTAGACGATACACGAGCACCGATTACAAATAAACGATTATATATACAAAGTTATATAAACCAGACAATACAACATATATGCTTAAGTGTTTTTACATACGTGTAAAAATATTTATTTTATTAGAGAGACGTTTTTGTTATGTTGTGTTAAATAAATCAAGATAAAGGTTTAAATTATATAATTAGTCTACTTCATATTGTACTAGGAGTTCCGCCCGCCTTTGCTCAGACCCTATGTACTGTCCATAAGGTTATGTGCATATGTATATATTAAAAAGTGTGAATATGTAAAGTAACGCCTTTCTGTATAATAGTCTTTCTTAACTTTCGGGACAAGATCCAAGTGTAGTATCTGTTCTTCAGATGCTGCACTTCTATTTCTTGTTCTCTTTCGGTGGAGGAGAAATCCTTCACGACTGAGACAATTTTTATTTTTGTACCTTTTCTCCACGTTAAAAAACGACCCTGGTGTCTAACTCTGTCCCGTGGGGAGGCATAGTAAATAGGTACCATAGAGAAAAGACAGACAGATATTTTCACTTTTATAGATATATAGATAGATTGGATGCAATATATAGTAATGATTTAAAAAGTATAAAAAAAACTCATGCGCCACCACAAGAATCGAAACTCAAATGTTCAGTTCATGATTTATTTTGTCTCTGCCATCAATGACTACGCTATGAAACCATGTTTACAGCAATGCTAAAAATTAAAACATGAACCAATAGCAACTACATTATGCATTCGTAATGCCGGCGTTCGACCTTCACTTGGAAAATTTCATTTTTTTAATTTTCACACTTTTGCACCAATTTTTCCGGGGTAAAATCCAAATATAAAGTTTTGCTGGATTCAAATACCTTATATATGAAGTTTCATGTCTCTAGACCAAAAACTCTATGAGGAGTTTGGTAGGCAAAATTTGTTAAACAAAAATATATACGTATGCATAAATATATATGGAAATAATTTTGTGTTTACTATAAACTTTTTACGCAAACATTATGCAAGTTTTTTTTACATGGGGGTCACCACTTATCAAGGCCCGAAGGCCACTCAGGGAAAAGGGTTATTGCGTGTACAGTAATCAATGAAATAGTATTATAGTAATCATTAGTATTGGGGGTTTTGATAGAGTGTCTTACTTAAGGGGGAAGTTTGTCAGGGGTTTGTTTGTGTTGGATTTGAAGACGTCCAAGTTGTAGTCAGGTGAGAAACAGGCAAGCGGCAGAGAGTTCCACTGGCGTGCAGTTCTAAGAAAGAAGCTTTGCTCACGGAATCTACGTTTGGATTTAGGCACAGATAGAGAGTGGGAAAAATTATTTACAGTAGTTTCAGCCTGACGGGTGTTTCTTGTGAAAGATTGGCGAGGGGGGGACGAGGGATTTGAGCTCAGACGAGCACCTGTCATGGAAATAGCGATAAAACAAAGACAGGCTCGCAACGTCTCTTCTGTGGAAGAGAGAAAAAGGGCATATAAATCATGTAGAATATCTGCATGAATCTAATTACACGTAATAGTTAACTAAAGATGATTATCACATTAGAAAACCGAAACAACTAATAGGGAATTAATTAAAATGAATGTTTAAAAGAATATGCAAATTAGCTAGATCTTTTGCTAGTGAATGCAATCCCAGAAGCCATATATAACAAAATTGTATTTTCTTTTTAAATATAGAGAAAAGAGGCTTCCCCTTTTCTGTTGTTCTTGGCATTCGGGCCGGGATCAACGTGTAGTATCTTTCTGCAGACGCTGCACTTAAGATAATTTGTACCAGTCAATGGAGGGGAAACCCTCTATACTGGGACACTTATTATTTTTGGTATCCGGAGGACCTCCTTTATTCCTACTTTTAGGGGAGCTGGTTTTTTACCCTACATTAAAAACGGCCTTGTGCCTAATTTGCTTTGGTGGGGAAGCAAATAAATACATTAAATATATAGAAAGGAGACTTGCCTTTTTTCTGTTGTTCTTGGCGTTAGGGCCAGGATCAAAGTGTAGTATCTGCCGGAACAGATACTGCAAGCAAAGACCATATGTGGGTTTTACCCACATATAAGACCTTGGTCAATGTAGGGGAAACCCTTCATACCAATTGTCACTATCCAGCTCCCCTACTCCCCGGGGAGTTAGTCCCAATTTCCCCTTCACTCTCCATATTAAAAATCGGCCATGTGCCTAATTGCTCAGTGGGGGAGCAATAAATACTCTGTTGTTCTTGGCCTTCGGCCGGGATCAAAGTGTAGTATCTGTCTGCAGATGCTGCACTTAAGATAATTTGCACCAGTCAATGGAGGGGAAACCTTCTATACTAGGCCAATAATTATTTTTTGTCACAATCAGATTGCCCCCTTTTTACCCTACTTTTAGGGGAGCTGGTTTTTCCTCAGTTAAAAAACGGCCTTGTGCCTAATTTGCTTTGGTTGGGAAGCAAATACGTCAATACATTAAATAAATAGAAAAGAGGGGTTTAATATGACTATCAATACACACAAAAGAAAAACGAATTTATAGGAGTTATAGATTTAAATTTATTTTTGTGAAAACAGGAGGAAATTGTTTCAGATTTCTCATTTAGAAGATTTATCTCGAGTTTCATAATAATTAAATATTTACATATAGGAACCTACATTTTGAACATGATAATGAGGATAAACTTATTTAAGCGTTGTCCCATATTAGGTTCGTTTGTGTTTTATGTTTCAAATGTTTTTAAACTGAAGGGTTGCGTTTCACAGTGCAACGTCAATAGATCGATAGTGAATTATAGCGCTGTTGCGACACAATTATAACGTTGTTCTACGATTAAACATCGAGGTCCATGCGGAAAACAAAGTCACGCTCTCTCTGGAACATTTTTACTTAAAAAAATTAAACAAACTCTTTATACATGGCGTTGCCAACAAATGCATAAGGTACACCTGTGCGTTTAATGTCAGCTATCAAGAAACAATCAACAAAACAATCAGCAAAAGTCGTTTTACATACGTGAACGGTCGCTGATGTTTCATTCATGTGTGAGCCGTGACCCCTTGTGTCTCTTCTGTTTAACTCAAGACTAATCTACTGAATCGTACACAATGCAGACTTGTTTGAGTTTTAAAGTATTATTTAGTGAATAGTTGTTCATGGAAGGAGAGGTCAATCTAATTCTAATTACTTCTTGACTTGTTGACTGCCCTGCTTCCCGATTACGAATTGCTCAAACTTTGTTCTATCCCCCCGAACATGTGGCATTATTTCTATGTAATATTATTCGAGATAGGGCTCGTTTTGTCTAGGAAAGTAACCCGACTTCAATCACGGCAGCTGCACTGGGTCTACTTCGGTTTGCCATCAGATTATCCTGACATGTACTTAATGTAACCCTTGTCAAATTTATACTAGTTAACATAATCCCTTTTTACTGGTGTAGGGTCGTAAAGATGAACAATAGACATTGACAATGACTGAGTTGTTCTCAATCGACATCTTTGACTCGTGCTTGGTTTTTATAAGTGTAACAGAGCGTGGACGCGCGTATGGAAGCTGTATGCAAATGACCGAGCTGGGAGCTAAATGACGTCACGACAAGCAAGAAAGAAAACGATTATAAAAAAGAGCGTGTTCAGACAGAGGAGAGCTGTGTTCGAAAGACAGTCGAGAGACCGAAGATCACATTATATAGATCACAGGAGTAACACACACACACACACACACACACACACGCACACATATACATATATGCGCATATATATAGTCATCCACATCGAGTACTGTTTCGCTGTATCACAGCTCATCTGTGCGGCTATACAGGCAACTATCTCAAGCCAGAATCGAAACCCGACCGCCCGTATGACAGTCAAGGTTTCGAACCATTACGCCAATCAGCAGCTGCTGTCTGGGCAGTGAATTAACGATGTTTTGACATCGTCTGAATACCTAAACTGGTTTGTCAATGTAATTATGCCGTGTATATATATATACACGGCATAATCACATTGACAAATCAGTCTTCGCCAGATCAACGAAGCAATGATGATCCTGACCAGTACCATATGGGTGACCATTTGGGAATGCTAGGCGCTGTGTGTACTGCGTAGAAATTCTCAATTGGTATCTGGAGGTGCCTTTAATCCACCGGGAGAGATGCACCCCTTGTTTCTATTGAGGCATGCATCTAGGAGAAGGAAAACTTTGATGTAAAAATCTGAGGTCTAATGTCTGCTTTGTCTTGTGGCAGCCATTGCACCGACTGAGATTAGCAGTTTTACCAAAATGTGTGGTTTGTTCTGCACAAAACATTCGCCACTATAAACAACTCATCTGTGTTTTTTTTTTACACAGTGATCACCACTTATCAAGGCCCGGAAGCCACTCAGGGATAAGGGTTATTGCAAGTACATTACGTTAGTGTGGAGATTTGACGAAGTGTTACTTAAGGGGGCGGTTCATTAGGAATTTGTTAACGTTGGACTTGAAGACATCCAAGTTGTAGACCGGTGGGAAGCAGGCAGACGGAACAGAGTTCCACAGGCGTGCAGTTCTAAGAAAGAAGCTTTGTTAATAGAATCCACGTTTTGATTTAAGCACAGATAAAGAGTGGGGGAAATTTTTCAGAGTGGATTCAGCTAGATGGGTGTTTTTCGTGAAAGATTGGCGAGGGGGGACCAGAAATTGGAGCTCAGACGAGCACCTGCCATGGAAATGGTTTTGTACAACTTAGTCGTTATGACGGGAGCTCACACGTCGTAATTGACGGGAGTATCATCATATATATGGATATAATCACACAATTATATGTAATGTATATATATATATATATATATATATATATATATATATATATACTCGAGGCGATAATTTGATATAGTTTTTATGATTTAATCGATGTGTTCAATCTACTTCTGAACTTATTCTTGCTAGAAAAAATTTCCAGCTTTGTCGATGACATTTATGGAAATCGTTCCAGACAAGGCATGAAGCCACTTGATGTGAAGAGATAAAACAATACTACTTCACCATAAACATTTTGGTCAAGATCAAAGTATAGTATATGTTCTTCAGATGCTGCACTTCCATTTCTTGTTCTCTTTCGGTGAAGGAGCAGTCCTTCACGACTGAGACAATTTTTTTTATTTTTGTACCTTTTCTCCACGTTAAAAAACGACCCTGGTGTCTAACTCTGTCCCGTGGGGAGGCATTGTAAATAGGTACTTCACCGTAAAAGAAAACCTATCTAACGGTGAGTGTTAAACTTACTTGCACGTATACTTGTAATGGCTATCATCCTGGTTGGATGGAGCCGGCTTCGTTCTCGTAACAGAGCGCGGACGCGCGTATGGCGGCTGTATGCAAATGCTGAGACGTGTGCGACGTGACGTCACGATAAAGAAAAAGAAAAAGACTACTAAAAAGAACGTGTGCACAAACCGACGAGCATGTTCGAGAGGACAGAAGAGGTCAGGGAAAAATCACGTTTTATTTGGGAACGTATCCGGGAAGAAATGTTTCAACGAAAAAAAAATGAGTCGAGTTATTACTTGTTCATTACGACATACTCTGCTATAACGTAGGGGGGTCCGAGTGTCTACATATTAACGCGTGTGTAAACGTGTGTACTATATTACATCCTGAGTACGAAATGTATCTCGAACCATCGCAGTTCAATTTCATTCATTCGTGGGTCAGGTCACAAAAAATGACTAAAAATTCCCATTTCCAGCGCCAAAGACCAACTACTCGTGCGCCTGATAGTACTGCCTGGTCTTCCTTAATTGTTATGACCCAGATTCTTAGCTTTCCATCAAAGAGTGGGGAAAGGACCTCGCTGATGAGCTCTTTTTCTCTCTGATTGATAAACTGCATGTACAAACCACCGGATACGTCATTGAAGAAGGACGAGCGGTAGGAGGCGTAGGTGATTACACGCCGGCGGAGAGTAGATTAGATGGGAATAAGTATTAACCGGATAGATTTTGACCCAGGAAACAAAAATTCTTCCCCCTTTGTCAGAAACACTAAAGGATAAAATAAGGGCAAGAATAGTTACGAAGCTATCGAAAGCAAACGCAAGTTCTTCTTTCCACCTTTTTATTATTAACAGTGAGGGAGGGATAGATCTCAGAACAAAAAAGAATTAGCATCAAATCTAATCCTATTAATTTTATTGACCTTTGGTCGTTACTTGCTGCAATTACACTTGCATCGAATGAAAACTCCACAGCTCACAATTTCACAAATGTTTAGTTGTATGCGATTAATTGAACACACGTTGCTATAATACATTAAGCTAAATTTAAATTAAGGTTTCATCTCCTTCCCAATAAATGTAATGCATTAAGATAGGGGTCTCCAAAGTTTTCTAACGTGGTGGAGGCCATATTGTGGACATTTTAGAGCTACGTGCACCCACCCACCCAAAATTGCCCTGGATGTGTTTTATACTGTTTTGCTTATTAGCTTTGATTTCTTTTAAAAAACCTCATTATTTAATTATTTTATAAACAAAAAGAAAACCGCTACACTATTTTTACACATTTCCGTTAAAAAAATTTTTTTTCTTAAATATTTTTATGTTTTTAATAAGAGCTCCGCAGACCGGATTAAATACTTTGGCGGGTCGGATCCGGCACACGGACCGTAGCTTAGAGACCCCTTTACTTTTTTTCCCCATTTTCTTCCTTTGAAGATTGTAATGCTGGGTATGGGGCAGCCAAACCAGCTGCCAACATTGTCCTGCTTTTTATTGAAACCAGCCGAAAGATCTTTTTAGTATCCTCGTTATTCTCTTAAGTGAAATTGTCTGGATCTCTTTTGCACTTGGTTCACAAGGAATATTAGTTAGGTAGGACTTCAGGTTCTTCTTCATAAGCACTGTGGCACCTATGATAACTGGTATGATTGATATCTCCCTAAGATTCCAGTTTCTTTTCATATCATACATGAAACCTTGATATTTGATCTGTTTCTCTCTTTCAGCTCTGTTCAGACCTCCATCATTACAGACACTCCAACCAAGATTGCCACTCTTTCTGACTTATTCCATATAACTATGTACGGTTTTACAGACGCATTTTCAAGGTAGATGGCTGTAGGGATTACATGGTCGTAATGTATGGTATATAAGTCATTTCCAACTGTTCTTACAGTTTGATGTTCTCAGGACTTGCTACTACACTGGATGTTTATTTTTTTACAGATGGCCCAGTGAAGGTACTTACATACTCCATCATGTCTCGCTGTATAATAGCCCCCCCCCCGCAAAAAACCCTTGCAACTCGATATTAGATGACTCACACTCTCCAATTCTGTATGGCAGAACCTGTATCTGTTATCATTTCTGATACCTGCCATCTTTTTGAATCTATACTTTACTAGTATACTATAATTGATGCGATACAAATTGATAACGGCGATTTAATTCTATGCAGTTTTTAAAGTGGCTTTCCTTTTTAAAAGCTTACATCAAATTCGGTGCGTAAAACTATATTTTATATCAATTTGGATATTTGTAAGTGGACTAAATTTTAAATGAATGACACTTAGTCAAGAAGTGACCTCTTTAAAGGTGAGTGCTTAATACGAGGCGTAACTGAAAAGCAACGCATTTTATATTAAAGTCGCCAAGCGGAACAAATTCGATATTTTCAGGCAACAGTTTAACGTTGAGTATAAGCAAACAAAGATCCGCCTCAGTTTGCTGACGAATTGAGATGTTTCAGTTTGGACGTGTCTTGGCATCAATATAAGATCCTCTGTCCGTCGAGCGGTAGGCAAGTTAGTCTTTCACGTTTCTTGTTGAAATGTCATCGATGCATATAATTTTAGATGGATGCATCTTATTTTAGATACGCCCAATTATCTCTATATCTTCCCTTCGATCAGTTTATAACGCGTAAATTAGAAATATGTTCTATTGATTTGTTCCGTTTAAATTTGAAATAGGAATTTCTGCATTTTACTATACTATATCCTTAAATAGTATTTTCGTTGTTCTAGCACGCTTAAGTTTGAAATACCGACTTCTGTAGTCTACCATGCTTAAGGCTGTAATATCATTTTATTGGTCTAACAGATTTAAGTTTTGTATAGCAATTTCTGCGTTTGTCACGCTATAGTCCAAATCTATACCTGCCTTGCTAAATTTTCATAAAAACACTCGTCTAGCTACAACCACTATCAACAATTTCCCCTATTCTCTGTCTGTGCAAATTCCATGAACAAAGCTTCTTTTCTAGAACAGCCCACCCGTGGAACTCTGTTCCGCTGGTCTACTTTTCAGCCGACTACAATATGGTCGTCTTCAAGTCCAATGTAAACAAGTTCTTGTTGGGCAGTTCCCTTAAAAAAACAACCAAAATCCAATTTCCAACAATAACGATCATTACAATGTTGTCCCAGTGACAACTTTACATTCACTAACCCTTATCCTCGATTGGCCCTTAGGCCTTAATAAGTGGCGACTTCGGTGTTGAAAATACCATTTACACACTTGACTTTTCAATAACCATCTCTATGATGTAGCACGCTTAAATCTAAACTAATATTTTCGTTGATCTAAGGCGATTAAGTCTGAAATAGTAATTTGTATGGTCGATAATTCCATTTTGTTCGGCTCCCATACTTTGTGTTTCAAACAGAATTCTCTACAATCAATCATGATTAAATCTATAATAGCATTGTAACAAGGCTGATAGCAGCAGCAGCAGCTGCATAAATATACACAAATGACCAAGCCAGATACGCGAAGTGACGTCACATCAGAGATAAAAATGCGCACGTTTTGGGTGGAGTGTTCGAGACACGTGTGGGTGACGTCATAGCTGAGACGAAAAGGAGAAATGAACTGTTTAAATATTTGGAACAAATGCGTTGTTGGAAATATCAGATATAAAGGCTTTCGTTAAAAAAGAAAGTGAGCCGAGTTTCTTCCTGTCCTCTGTTTCGTTGATATAACGACGACGTTATTTTATTTCATTGTTTAAAACGCTTTAGTTTGAAATAGCAATTTCTATGGTGTCTAAGGCTATAAATTGAAATAGCATTTTTGTTGGTCTATAACTCCTTAGTTTGTTCGTCTACCACGCTGGAGTTTAACAGTAATTTCTATCACGCTTTGAAATAGCAATTCTTATTGACTGACGTGCTAATCGAATGAAAACGTTATTTAGTGTATCTATAAAAGTGAGAATGTGTGTGAGGAAGCTTCTCAACCTAAATACTCAACGAATATTTGATTTACAGACTTGAAATTTTGTATATCGGATGTGGAAATTTTTTTAATTGGTTTTCATCCGAAAATAGGGCGGCTAAGAGGTCAAAATTATAAAAATTGGTACTTCCGGCTCATCGGATTTTATCTCTTGGTCAACTGTTTCACGAATGCGCATGCATTGTCATGAAACATGAGAGCTTCCTTGTGTTAAGAATAAGTAAGTATGAGAACACTTTTTAAAGATTGTGGCAGCTGGTATAATGGTTCTCCTACTTGCCTCACTGCCTTTACGCTTTGGTTTCGATCTCAGTTTGAGTTTTTTTTTTTTACTTACAAGAAATGAACTGTTTACAAAAAAAAAAATAACAGATAAACTCGTATGCACATGTCTCGGTAACTTTCCTTTTTTCCTTCATTTTTTAAAGGAATTTAACATTACGTTTTATACCTACGGTATTTCTGTTTATAATAAATGCAATTATTAAAATATAATATTTATGCGTATTTTACGACTGGGCAACGCCGGGCGACCTGCTAGTATATTATAATTTATAGCTAATATTGGATGCACATCCCCATTTTGTGGTTTGTCTGTCCGTTATAATTGAATCAAAAGTTGAGTTTTTATCGCTAAATGCGTAGATTAAATAGACTAGGTCTTTCTAGATACGCCCAAACATCTCTAGAAAATCGCCATTAAGTCAGTCTGTCACGGTTAAGTTTAAAGCAGCGTTCTTAATGAACGCATTTTAGAGTAGATGCGTCCTCAGCGTTTTATAAATAACACGTTTGTTTGGTCTGTCACTATCTTTCTGACCACTTAATTAATATATTTAAGCGACACATGCTCGACTGAACTCCAATGTCTGGTTAACTATTCACAACAAAATTCGTCTACTTACAATCATTGTAAATAATTTGGTTTTCTTTTCAATAGCTGCTCGTCTGTCTTCTTCTCACGGTGGCATGATGTGACACAAGGGTCAAAATGTGGGATTGAAGAGCCAGCGCCCTAGATAAAAAGAACTCGGGTCTGCAAAAAAAAAAAAAAAAGCTTGATCGGTCATGTCGGTATTCCCCGGTTAAAGCGCCCCAAGTGATTAGCAATACACCAACGCCTTCTCAAACAAAGAAGGCAAGCCTGAGAGGGTAAACTTTCCAAACCATTATAGATTCAGCAACACGCTGGAGTCAACATTTCAATGATGGCTTATACTTTGTTGAGGTGCTGAGAGTATCCTCCGGCTGGAGTCTGTGGCACACGATACAACGAAACTGCTTCCCGGATAACTGCAACATGATCGTTTTCAAGTCAGATGTTAATAATGAAATTATGCCTGTTTTCAACGATGGTTTGCAATCCTCCAAGTTTTTGTTTTACCTAATTCAAACACATTACACCTGATGTTCGACTGGTACTTCAGACGTGATGAACGGTGAGTTGTTAGCAAAAAATATTTTTATGGTCCAATTCCTATCCCTATAAGAGAAGCAATTTGTTTGTCTGTCATTTGTTAGTTTAAAATAACGGTGCTTATTCAGATTGGCACTTTTGTCGGCAATTAAAATTAAAAAAATGCAGAAAAGTCTTTACGACCTACGTAATCGTTACAGAACGAAGATGCTATATTCGAAAAATTACGTAAATCGATCAATTAGTTTCATTTAATACTAAGAAACTCAAAATTTTTACAACTTTTAGAGATTTTACTAAACTATATTGAACATAAGGCTTATTTTTGACTTCGCAACTTCAATTTAACTTGTTCCCCCATTTTTATTTTATTGGATTTAATCATGTCCGATGAACGCACTATAGCTCGCTTTGTCCTAAAATTTGATTTGCTTGAATAAAAAATATTTAATCAAATTACGTAATTTTTGGAATATGTCATCTTCGTTCCGTGACTGGTATGTGCACCATACAGAATTTTCTGTATGTTCTTTTAATTGCCGATAATCTGAATAAACACCGGACGACAAATATCGAAAACTTGGCCCCAAACCTTTATTCCTTCACCTTCAACCGGGCAGTTTTGTACAAGGAGGGGTCGCTTTTTTTCGCCGACATTTCAACAAGTCATCGTCACCATTGGATTAACTACGCTTAATTTCAACGTTCTTGAATTCCGGTTGCCCGATGGAGACATCGACTAACAGGTTACGTTATTTTTTTTTCCTCCTTCGTTTTACGGGTTCGAGCCTGCCTGCCTGCCTGCCTGCCTACTGCCACTTTTTTTAAACACCTTTCTTCACTCAAACTGCTTACTGCTGGTTTGATCTCCCCCCTCCCTCTGCTTCTACCATTTTTTTTTATTCCCCCACCTGGGGTTCCTTACTACACCTCCACACACCCGGGCAACACCGTGTATCCCCGCTAGTCTTCATTAAAGGTGAACTTAAATTGGGCGCATCTTAGGGCCTGTCCTTGTTATTGTAATCATTCCTGGCATAATGTCGAGCCAATCTCTCAATTATGTGTGATTAACAAGTCAACATATTTTGGTTTAAAACGACAAATGAACAACGAACACGTTGCGGGTCGTTGCTGATCGCTTCCAACGACCCGAATCGGAAAAATCATAACGTGATAATAATCTATCGATTGATGCGACGTGGACTGTAGTACAATTTGAGGCATTAAAAAAAAAAAAAAAATGAAAAAAACTACCGGGGGTTTGGAGTGCAAAACTTCAAGCCGAGTGGACAGTGTGTGGGAAAAAAGCGTGATGATGTGCCTTTCGAGTTTGACCAAGTGTAAATATGTGCTCGAAGTTAGAAAGAAGGAAAGCAAAGAAGAAAAAGAAGTACGGGGAAGAAGGGAAACGTTGGCCGACTTGAAAAAAAAAAACAAAATCAAAAAAAA
The DNA here is from genome assembly GCF_053919585.1 of Euprymna scolopes. Taxonomy (NCBI): domain Eukaryota; kingdom Metazoa; phylum Mollusca; class Cephalopoda; order Sepiida; family Sepiolidae; genus Euprymna; species Euprymna scolopes. Next base: position 10,081,571 of record NC_136509.1, on the reverse strand, counting down.
AAAAAGACAACTTTCTTTTCTTAACGCAACCACGCTGGTATGCACCCGTTCAAATGCGCAAACGTGACGGAATTAGCGTGTAAATACATTCACACCCATACGTACCCTGATATGTTTTGAACACTGTTCCTCTGTGTCTCTTTCAATGCACCTCCTATTACTTCTTTATTCAATAGATACAAATAGGACGTACAGTTAGACTATATATATATATATATATATATATATATATATATATATATATATATGTGTGTGTGTGTGTGTGTGTGTGTATATATATATGTATATATATATATATATATATAAAATAAAAAATATTAACTATTTGCTCATATATATATATATGTATATATATATATATATATATATATATATATATATATATTGTATTTTGTGTACAGAAAGTTGTTAGATGAGATAAGTCATTGGTTCCGTCGGTTTCAAGCCCGATAATTAGGACCGTTTTAGATATCCATATCAAACTCTCTTCAGCCAATATTCGTCTCAGAAGATGACGGTACCAATGACTTATCTCATCTAACATCTTTCTGTACATAAAATATAAATACGCTCTTATTTTTCGGATTTTCCTTTTAATTGAGCGCTCTGCTGGATTTCTTTTTCCAAAATCACACACACACATATATATATATATATATATATATATATATATATATATATATATATATACTATCAGGTAGTCCCGGCATTGCCCGGTCGTACAATACGTTTATATGTGATATTTTGATTTATGTGGATTTCGTATTTATTATTATATTACATTGGACTCAATATATAGGAATGATCTAAAAATAATAAAAAAGAAATGACTCGTGCGCCACCAATGAGAATCGAAACCAGAACGTTTACTTTATGATTTACTTTTTCTTTTTACGTTAATGCCTTAGCTATGAAAACATGTTTACTGCAAGGCCAAATACGTTACGCATACATATCCGGTAATGCTGTCATTCCACTTTCACCTGGAAAATTCCAGTTTTTAATTTTCACACATTTGCACTGATTTTCCCCGGCTAAAACCCAGGTATAAAATTTCGCTTGGGTTCGAATATCCTATATATTAAGTTTCATGTCTGTAGACCAAAAGCTGAACAAGGAGTTTTTGTAGGCAAATTTTTTAAACAAATATATATACGCACACATAAATACATATATAAACATAGAAAGCGGTTTGTGTTTACTCTAACCTTTTTACGCAAATATTACGCAAGAATAAATCATGTAGAATATCTGCATGAATATAATTACACGTAATAGTTAACTAAAGATGATCATATGATAAGAAAACCGAAAAAAAAACTAATTGGGAATTAATTAAAATGGATGTTTAAAAGAATATGATGATTAGCTAGATCTTTTGCAGATGAATGCAATTCCACAAGCCATGGATAACAAAGTTGTATTTTCTTTTTAAATAAATAGAAAAAAGGGGGTTTAATATGAATTAATAATAAAAATTATACGTTGGTTGTTTTGTTTTACGGCATATCAACCCTTTTCAGGTTATTTAATGCCGAATCCAATGATTTTGAAGAAATTGTTTTTAATAGAATATATTTGGGGTTTTTTTCAAGTCGGTTTCTATTTAACCCATAGTTGGGACCCTAACAGGTACTACCACTCTGGATCAGAGTGAACCTGGAAGCAATGGTAATTAAGGGGTGGCTCCACAATCCCCAAAGCCCACAAGCTGGGGCCTCACCATCTGATATAGTTTAAGGTCATATGCAAGATTTCGTCGATGAAAATGAGTGAAATCTAATATACTAATTCGATCCATATATATGGTCAAATAAAAAACGGAAAATAAAAAATATCACCAAGAAAATAACTTCATATTACCATTAAGAAAATAATACTGTATATGGTGAAATGTGTGTTGATTGTTGCATTACATTCTGAACTTTATTAATCCTTATTAATCCCCAACATTGCTTAGAATGGACAGCATAGTACACCTTATCACAACAAACGCCCTTACAAAATTCAAGCCAGATCGACTCCATAGTTTCTTAGAAAAAGCGAAACTTACATATCAATTCTTATCAATATCTTGCTGTACATCAAACGGATGTCAAACGTATACCATAATATTTAGTTCGCTGCACCTTATTATATATGTCCATAACATTCTTATAAAAAGTGAAACGGACAGACAAACTTATATACATTTGTGGTAAATCTTATTGGTACTTATTCATGAGAAATTGTATATTATTAATGGTTAGCAGTAGATGGGATTATGATCAGTTTGTAACCCATCTGAAAAGTTAGCAGTTGTATCACAAAAGTGATTTAAAATTGTAATTAAACTCGTTTATTGCTAGAATTTTAACAAAGATCGATAAAGGTGCTAGGATCTACCAGCTGCAAGATATGAAGATAATCAATCAGCAATTAATTTAGAAATAAAAGTGCCATTTAAGTAAATAAAATAAAATTTTATATTAAATCCTAGAATTCTTCTTTAAAGTCTATATCAGACTTAACAATACATCCTATGATTGATGCATGCTCCAAGTTCAGCCGTTTTCAAAGTTTTCTGTGTAATACATTTCTAACACAATCATGTAAAAATTTTCGGATAGTTTGCTACATTAATGTATGATAAGGCATAATGGTTCGTCTTGTTGTATAGAGAGTCTATTTTTATTGCTTATCTTAGTTTTGCACATATTGTGCTAAGAGAGTATAGAACGTAGTCTTAAATACGATGTGCATAACCGTTCTTGTTTGTTGAATTATTTGTTATCTGTTAAACCAAAGTGGCTTACGCTTAAAGTCACTTGATTCTGCGACAAGTGATTTAACCCTATGCTAATACCCGTTGTTCCTCTGTTTGTTTAGTACAAGTGTCTTTAAGTACATCAGAGTCGTTAATGGATGATATGACTGAACTTATATCCTTTAAAATTACAATAAACCTTCTCAGTTATCGATTACCATAATTATAGCACGTTTCCAAGGTGATTTTCGTTCAAACTCCTGGGCATGAATTGAAACAAATACATTGAAAAGATTGCGAAGCTTGCTTCAAAGAAGGTGGGCTCTCCTTATCGTGCTAGAGAACTATTCATCTGACATTATCCTGTATAACTACAAAGCCATCATTCATATATATATATATATATATATATATATATATATATATATATATATATATATATATAGAATATTGTCGTTACATTTGGGCTAATACGTCTCCCAGTAGTTTCTCCCTTTTAGACAAGGTTAAAAATGAGTTCCAACTTATTAAGTCCCACACTATAAATCAAGCTCCAACCCCTGTCTCATCTCTGTAGTGTTGAATCCATGTGTCTGTTTTACAAGTACTTTAAATGAATGTGCTCCAACGAACTCGTTGCAATTATACCACCCTCGCTGTATATACTATTGACTATTCTATTTTAATAATTTCTTCCCACGAACTTCTAGACTTTCGAATTCCTTCACTGTCTCCTGCTTCCCTAATCGTACTTACATGAAGATGTTTAAATGTGACGTGAACAAGCATTTTTCTGCTCAACTCCCGTCATAGTGTGACTGTAGACATCGCTAACGTCCAAGAGGCATATACTTTATTTGAAATGAATAAGAATGATAAAAATATACCAGTTTAATGAGATATTTTTTTATTTCTTCGTTTGTGTTTGCCCTTCAAGTAAAATAAACTCACGCACATGCAAAAAAAAAAAATAAAATAAAATAAAATAAAATAAATAAATAAAAAAAATAAATAAAAAAAAGTTCATAGAAATGAATTTGTGTCAAAAGTAAGAACACTGAAATGGACATCGTACGCAACGTTTGGCGTCTCTTTTCTCAATGTTGGTCAACAGACAAAGAGAAAGAGAAAACAAAAAGGTACAAAGGTAAAATGTTCAAAAGACTCAATAATTTGCGCCTCAGTAATTCGACATTTTTCTCGTATTTTTCTTACTTACAGTGCAATGAGGCATTTGTTTTGTCAGGCTTTTCTCCCCCCCCCTCTCTTTCTCTTTTTATCACTCTGCCTCTCTTTCTCGCATTCTCTCCCAATATCTCCTTTCCTTTCCCGTTCCGTTTATTTCTTCATCTCAACTCTCTTTCTATATTTCGTACTACTGTATTTAGTAATGCTGTATATATTAGTTCTGTATTTAGTATTAGGTTGTCCGGAAAATAATGGCCATTTCAGGAAGTCTGTTTTGAAATTGGATTTTATCATAGGATTTTTATTATATTTCAGGTAAACATCAACATGATTATTGATTTATATGTGCTCTTTAATAATTTCTTACTTTTTTCTTTCAGAAAACGTTTTATGAGCGAATGAGCCCATAATTTGAAATATGAGTAAAGAAGACTTACGATTACTTTTCCTGCATGAGTTTAAGCTTGGTAACAATGCTTCTCAAACAACTGCAAATATCAATAGGGCATGGGGAGAAGGCATCACAAGTGATAGAACAGTACGTAGGTGGTTTCAAAAGTTTCGTAGTGGTGATGAGAGCCTTAAAGATGAGGAAGGTAGAGGACGGCCATCTAATCTTGACAATGAAAATTTGAGAGCCATTGTTGAGCAAAACCCACGGCAAAGTGTCAGGGAAATGTCTCGGGAACTTGGTGTCAGCAGTTCAACAGTGTCGGACCATCTGAAGCAAATTGGCAAGGTGAAAAAGCTCGACAAATGAGTCCCACATGAGCTCAATGAAAATCAACAAGCTCGACGTTTTGAAGTGTGTTCGATGCTCTTTTTGCGAAACATTAATGATCCATTTCTTGACTGAATAGTCACCTGTGACGAAAAGTGGATCCTTTATGATAATCGGAAACGATCAGGTCAATGGCTTGATTGTGATGAACCACCGAAACATTTTCCAAAGCCAAAGTTTCACCAACAGAAGATTATGCTGACTGTTTGGTGGTGTGCAATTGGTGTTATTCATTACAGCTTTCTGGATGCTAATCAGAGCATCATGGCAGAGGTTTACTGCAATCAACTCGAAGAAATGCATCATCATTTACAAAAATTGAGACCTGCATTAGTGAATAGGCGTGGTCCAATCCTGCTCCACGATAATGCGCGACCTCATGTTGCGAGAATGACACTGCAGAAACTCACAGACTTGGGATAAGAAACTTTACCACATCCTCCTTATTCTCCAGATCTTTTACCCACGGAATTTTTCAAGAATTTATCCGCTTTTTAAAGCAACAAAACTTTCAGATCTAATACAGAGGTTGAATCTTTTTTCAAAGATTTCTTAGCATCTAAACCAAAGACTTTTTATCAACGAGGCATAAATGATCTAGTTAATAGATGGCAAAAATGCATGGCTGTTCAAGGATCATACTTTTACTAATTTCAATGTCTAGTGTCACCTATTTGACTAATAAATCCTTTTTCTCTAAAATTGGCCATTATTTTCCGGACAACCTAATACTATTGTATTTAGTACTATTGTATTTAGTACTATTGCATTTAGTACTATTGTATTAAGTACTATTGTGTTTAATACTATAGTATTTAGTATTATTGTATTTAGTAATATTGTATTTGGTACTATTGTACTTATTTGGTATTATTGTATTTGGTACTATTGTATTTGGTATTATTGTATTTGGTACTATTGTATTTAGTATTATGGTATTTAGTAATATTGTATTAAATATTAATGTATTTAGTACCATTGTATTTAGTAATACTGTATTTAGTACTATTGTATTTAGTACAATTGTATTTAGTATTATTGTATTTAGTATTATTATATTTAATACTATTGTATTTAGTATAATTGTATTTGGTATTATTATATTTAATACTATTGTATTTAGTACTATTGTATTTGGTATTATTGTATTTGGTACTATGGTATTTAGTATTATTGTATTTAGTAATATTGTATTTAGTATTATTGTATTTAGTACCATTGTATTTGGTACTATTGTATTTAGTACTATTGTATTTAGTACTATTTTTTTACATGTGGTCACCACTTACTAAGGCGCGAAGCCCACTCAGGGATAAGGGTTATTGCCTGTATAGTAATCAATGAGATAGTATTTTAGTAATCATTAGTAATAGGGATTTTGATAGAATGTCTTACTTTAGGGGGCGGTTTGTCATGAGTTTGTTTACGTTGGACTTGAAGACGTCCAAGTTGTAGTCAGGTGGGAAACAGGCAAGCGACAGAGAGTTCTACTGGGGTGCAGTTCTAAGAAAAAAAGCTTTGTTCATGGAATCTACGTTGGATGTAGGCACAGATAAAGAGTGGGGGAAATTATTGACACTAGTTTAAGCCAGACGGGTTTTTCTCTTGAAAGATTGGCGAGCGGGAACGAGAGATTCGGTCTCAGACGTGCACCTGCCATGGAAATAACGATAAAACAAAGACAGGCTCGCAACGTCTCTCCTGTAGGAGAGAGGATGCAAAGAAGAGAAAAGGGCATCCCCCACTAAACAACAAAGTCTATTTTGTACTATGTCAAGGAAGGATAGGCTGTTTTTAGCAGCTCCTGCCCAGATGTGGCAGCAGTACTGCATTCTTGGACATACTTGGCTTTTATACAGGTAGAGAATTGCATCAGTAGTGTGATATCTTCTGGAGCGGTAGAAGGATCCCACCATTTTCCCAGCGTCCCTGGAAACAGATTTGATGTACGTGTTCCATTTCAGATCAGGAGTAAAGGTCAAAGCCAGAAGCCTGTCAACACATGGAGCCTCCCCAAGATAAGAGCCATCCATTTCAATTGATGCCAGATGGGGATCAGAGCGTTTATAATGTAAAGATAGAAGCTTGGTTTTCAATGAATTAAAAGTGACCAGCCACCTCTTCCCCCATTGTACCATGTGCTCAAGAGCAGAGGGAAGAGAATTAGAGACAACTTTGTCATTTACAGCCTTTGATGTTTTGCCATAGATTGTCATGTCATCAGCATAGATGTTCACGAATGATTTAAGTATGTTTTGGGAGATCATTGATGTAGATTAGGAAGAGAGTTGGGCCCAGGATGGACCCCTGGGGGACTCCAGCATTAATACTGTGGGCCTCTGATTTCTGCCCATCAACCACTACTCTTATGAGCCTATCAGAGAGAAATGATTTAATGATTGAGAAAACATTTCCAGTAATACCGTAGCTGGAAATCTTGTGAAGTATGCCCTTATGCCATACCTTATTGAAGGCCTTCGATATGTCAAGAGCAATTGCCCTGGAAATGTAACCTTTGTCAGGAGATTCACTAATCCTATGTGATATAACCGTTAGCACATCTGCGGTAGATGTTGCAGAGCGGAAGCCATATTGCATGTCACTAAGAAGGTTGTTTCTGTTGAGGTGGTTGACTACTTCTTTATTTAATATGGATTCCAACATGACACATGACACAGAGGAGACTTATTGGTCTGTACTGGGACGGAGATGACTTATCACCTGAATTCTTAAATACAGGGCATACTGATGAGGTTTTCCATGGTGTTGAAAAGCACTTCTCCTTAAGGCAACGCTTAAACAGTTTCGTAAGTATGGGGGCAAGTTCTGGTTGAAGCTTTTTCAGCACTATAACTGGAATGCCGTCAGGGCCAATTGCTTTACTGGCATCACGGTTCTTGATTAGCTTGGCGACCTCACGGACAGATATTTGTATGTTGCATAGAGTGTTGTCTCTTATAGGAGGAAATACAGGGAGTTGATGGTCATTGTCACATAGGGTAGAGCAAAGTTCTTGGCAAATAGTCTGGCCTTGTCTGATGCTGACGAGATGACCTCAGGTCCATTGATGATATTTGGGATAGCACGCACACTTCAGTTCAAGATCCTGTTTGCTATTTGCCAGAACTGGTGGGAACCAAGCCGCTGCTCAGCTACTTTGGATTTAATAGACTGAGCATATAACTCTCTTGCATGTTTTATTACTCTTTTACAGTGGTTGCTGGCAGTCCTGAAAGCAGCTTTAGTCTCACTACATCTATTACGTTGGTAGTTATGGAAAAAGAGATTTCTGTGCGCGATGGCAGTAGCACATTCAGGGGAGAACCATGGCTGGCTGTTAGGTTTTTGTTGGAATTTTGTGGATGGTATGAACCGATCTATGCCTACAATAAACCATTCGGTCAGGTCTGATACTATAGAGGACACATCCTTTTTAAACATGGAATGCAGAGGTAGGTCAGATATGAATGTACGGAAGCTGTCCGAGTCAGCTATAGAGTACTATTGTATTTGGTACTATTGTATTTAGTACTATTTTATTTTGGATTATAGTATTCAGTATTATTGTATTTAGTAATATTGTATTAAATACTAATGTATTTAGTAATACTGTATTTAGTACCATTGTATTTAGTAATACTCTATTTAGTATTATTGTATTAATAATACTGTATTTATAACTATTGTATTTGGTACTATTGTATTTAGTACTATTGTATTTTGTTCTGTTGTATTTAGTATTATTGTATTTAATACTTATGTATTTAGTAATACTGTATTCGGTACCATTGTATTTAGTAATACTGTATTTAGTACTATTGTATTAATAATACTGTATTTAGTAATATGGTATGTATTAATATTGTGTTTAATACTATTATATTTAATACTATTGTATTTTGTACTATTGTATTTAGTACTATTTTATTTAATACTATTGTATTTTGTACTATTTTATTTAGTAATAGTTTATTTAGTAATAGTTTATTTAGTAATATTTTATTTAGTAATAGTTTATTTAGTACTATTGTATTTATTACTATTGTGTTTAGTACTATTTTATTTAGAAATAATGTGTTTAGTAGTATTGTATTTAATATTATAGTATTTAATACTATTGTATTTAATAATATTGTATTTAGTACTATTGTATTTAATACTATTTTATTTAATACTATTTTATTTAATACTATTGTATTTAATACTATTTTATTTAATACTATTGTATTTAGTAATCTTGTATTAAGTAATATTGTATTTATAAATATTGTATTCAGTAATATTGTATTAAGTAGTACTGTATTTAGTACTGCTGCACATAATACTACCACATTTCTTTAATTAATTATCCCTTCTGTTTTGACTGTGTCTTGTGTTCACTTTCTCTTCATATTTCTGTATTTGGCCATTTCTTGCGACTCTTGCTCTTCTTTATCTTTCCATATATTAGTAGCCTCTATCGCTGTTTTTTTCCGTTTTATTTTTATTTCTTCTTATCATCAATGTCCTCTCATATCCATTGTATCGTTATCAATCTCTTTATCTATATTCAACTTTTTCATTTCCTGTTATGTTCTTATATCTTGTAATATTCTATTTTTATTTGTCTTAAGTCATCTTTATTTCACAATTCTCTCTCCTGTTTATATCTCTGTATATAGTCTTAGCAACTGTATTATAATTATTCACTGCTTTATTTAGTACTGCAGGATTATTAGAGCTGTATTTAGCACTAGTGTGTATTGTACTCCTGCATTTAGTACTGATTCATTTAATACTATTGTATTGTATTATAACTGTATTTAGTACTGTTATAGTTTGTTCTCTTGTGTTTTCTGTTTTTTTATGCTACTTTATTTTCTACTGTTGTATTTTGTACTGTTGTATATTTGTACTGTTGTATTTTGTACTGTTATCTTTTGTACTGTTATCTTTTCTATTGTTGTATTTTGTATTGCTGTATATTTGTACTGTTGTATATTTGTACCGTTGTATATTGTACGGTTGTATTTTATACGGTTGTATTTTGTACTGTTGTATTTTTTACTGTTGAATTTTGTACTGTTGAATTTTGTACTGTTGTATTTTATACTGTTGAATTTTGTACTGTTATATTTTTACTGTTGTATATTTGTACTGTTGTATTTTGTACTGTTGTATTTTGTACTGTTGTATTTTGTACTGTTGTATTTTGTACTGTTGTATATTTGTACTGTTTTATATTTGTACTGTTGTATTTTGTACGGTTGTATTTTGTATTGTTGTATTTTGTATTGTTGTATTTTGTACTGTTGAATTTTGTACTGTCGTATATTTGTACTGTTGTATATTTGTACTGTTGTATTTTGTACTGTTGTATTTTATACGGTTGTATTTTATACGGTTGTATTTTGTACTGTTGTATTTTGTATTGTTGTATTTTGTACTGTTGTATTTTGTACTGTTGTATTTTGTATTGTTGTATTTTGTATTGTTGTATTTTGTACTGTTGTATATTTGTATATTTGTACTGTTGTATGTTTGTACTGCTGTATATTTGTACTGTTGTATTTTGTACTGTTGTATTTTGTATTGTTGTATTTTGTACTGTTGTATTTTGTAGGAGTATATTTTATACGGTTGTATTTTGTACTGTTTTATTTTGTACTGTTGTATTTTGTATTGTTGTATTTTGTACTGTTGTATTTTGTATTGTTGTATTTTTGTATTTTGTAATGTTGTATTTTGTATTGTTGTATTTTGTACTGCTGTATATTTGTACTGTTGTATTTTGTACTGTTGTATTTTGTATTGTTGTATTTTGTACTGTTGTATTTTGTATTGTTGTATTTTGTACTGTTGTATTTTGTACTGTTGCATTTTGTATTGTTGTATTTTGTACTGCTGTATATTTGTACTGTTGTATTTTGTAGTGTTGTGTTTTGTATTGTTGTATTTTGTACTGTTGTATTTTGTACTGTTGTATTTTGTAGGGGTGTATTTTATATGGTTGTATTTTGTACTGTTGGATTTTGTACTGTTATATTTTTTACTGCTGGACATTGTACTGTTGAATTTAGTACTATTGTATTTTGAACTTCAGTATTTAATGCTGCTGTATTTGGTACTAATGTATATAGTACTATTATATTTAGTAGTTCAATATTTTGTCCTATAGTAGCTTGTCTTTTTCATATTTTGTACTGTTATATTTCGTATTACTAGTTTTTGAACTTTCCTCTTTAGTACTGTTGTGTTTTTCTGTTCTATTTAATACTACTGTATTTAGTACCGTTGTATTTTGTACTATTGTATTGTGCACTGTTGTGTTTTGTATTGTCTATTTTTGTACTGTTGTATTTTATACTCCTTTATTTAATACAGTTGCATTTTGTACTTCTGTATTTCGTATTATTGTATTTAGTACAACCGTATGTTGTGCTCTTATATTTAGTACCGTTTGATTCATGGTTGCTGTATTTTTTACTGCTGTATAAAGTACTGATGTATTTCGTCCTGTTGTATTGATAGCAACTAAATTAATAATCGATAGAAAATACCAATAATGCTGTCAGCAGTTAACTTTTTAACATATTATAACTAATAATAAGTTAGTTTAATTGGTAAGTTAATAGAAACAACTTTAAATGCAGCAATTCTATCTAGAATTACTACTTCTGAATGCGTGCATGCACACACACATGTATATATATATATATATATATATATATATATATATATATATATATATATATATATATATATGGCATTTTTCATTAAATAAAATAGCCGTTTTTGTCTATTTATTGTATTTTCGATTATTTCCAACTTCCAAATAACAATCTTCACTTCTGGCGGGAACTGGCTGATGTAATCACCATGTTTATCATAAGTCAGAGTACTTTCCAATTCTTCGGGATTCATCGTCAGGGATAAATTAATCTGACTGTTTTTTGAACAATTTATAAAGGTTAATTATGTATCCTTTTTTTCCATTCGTTTTTTATAAGGAAGAATTTGTAACAAAGAATAACATTGAATAAAGTACAATATTTATTTATTTATTTATTGATTTACTAAAATTAACACAATTATAATAATGCAAAATCTTTAATCCATGAATTTTCAAAGATAAGCTGTGTTCATCAAAGAATAAACATTCATAACAAAAAATGCATCACTGGTTAGCATAGGTTTTAAAATATACCAAAAAAGAAAATTGTTGCGTAAAATAAAAGGCATTTGCAATAGAATAAAGTATCAAATATGTCAATTAGTCAACTAATTAGTCAATCAATTAATATGTATGTGTGTGTATGTGTGTATATGTATGTGTGTATGTGTTGGTTTTCTTGTTTTATGATTCAATATTTCTTTCACATTCTTCGAAATTCTTTGACAGAAAAGTATGCATTCTTTTGCTATTCGGCGGCGCTAGTTTTTGCTCGAACAATAGGCAAGGTATTTTCTAAAGCGACAATTCGTATTCTTTATCATACATCTTCAAACTGGCCGCTCTCGTGCCAAGGTCATAGAGAAATGCAATCGTTCACGGACTGAAAACTGAAATTTCAACAGATACTGATAGGAAAATACATGTTTTTTTTTATGTCCGGTATAGTTTAATGTTTATGAAAAGTGGTCGAATGTTTTTTTAGCATTCCTAACATTTCTATCTTTCTCTCTTTATCTCTCTCTCTCTCTCTCTCGCTCTCTCGTAATATATATATATATATATATATATATATATATATATATATAAATCTCACCTGTCTGTTTAAATGTATGTATGTATGCATGTATCTTTGTATCTTTGTATCTTTGTATGCCTAAAAATTTCGACAGATGCGAGGGATTTTCACGCGATTGGTATCCTATTGTAGGACGACCCTTCGGATGACAAATATCGAAAAACTGACATAAAATATTAATTCCTTCACCCTCAACTAGGCAGTTTTCTACAGGGAGGATCGTTTTTTTCGCTGAGAATTTTTGCAATTTATTCAACGCTCGCGTAAACGACGTCGTATAAAAGGCCGTGACGTCACAACCGTGGTAGCCTCATCAACGTTTCTTTTTTTTTTGGGGGGGGTCACCTCTTTTTCCCCTCGAGCCTGCTTACTACATCTATTTTTTTTTTTTTTTGCTCAACGAACAACCTTACACACACCTCCACTTTATTTTCGGCTTTCGTTCACGGGTTCGAGCCTGCCTGCCTATTACAACTGTATTTTTTTAAAAACTTAACACACACCTCAAAACACCCAAAAAAACGCCGGGCACCCAGGCTAGTGTGCTATATATATATATATATATATATATATATATATATATATATATATATATATATATATATATATAGTTAAATAGAATTGTAGAAGGCGGTACAGTGCAGAAGTAACGGAAAGACTCAGGCTGAAGCAGGTGAGAAATTTTATTAATACAACTTATAAATACATGTGTACATATTCATATATTTCATATACGCAATATATTTATATTTGCACAGTGGTCACCTGGGAAAGTCGGTCTGGTGGTGTATCCGTGTTATATAATATTTCGAGAAAGATCTCTTCGTCAGATATTTACTTGACTTTGATTAAACGTGCTGTTGTAAGCAGTAACTGTACCGCAGTAAATCATCGCTCGGAACTAGTAGGTAGTATACGGTTAGGGTTTTTTTTTCCAATTCTTTAATTTAATATTTCTAAATTATTTATTATTTATTATATTTTATTTTATTTATTTGTTTTTTTTTATAATAGTTTATCTTTAGTTCAAACGTGTTGTTGTAAACAGTAACAGTATCGGGCTAAATGATTGTCCGGACCTTGTTGATGGCCTTTTGATTTAATATGATTGAGTTTGTTTGTTTTTCTTTTACTTATTTTTATTTCTGATTTATTTATTTATTTTATTTGTTTATTTATTTTTTTTTTTTTAGTAGTTTATGTTTATATTGAGGAGATTAAATTAACTAATTTATTTGTTGTTTGTGTTTCTCCATTCTGGTTGAGAGGTGGTGGGAGCGTAGACTTAAAATAAATCGGTTGGTAAAGGGAGACTACTTGATGAGTTGTTCTAAGGAGGATAATCGTTACCGATATTTCTTCTCAGTTAGATGTATAACGTTGCATTACTTTTTATGTATTTATTTATTTGCTTATTTATTTTATTTTAGTGATATTATTCTTATTCTGGGGGTATTTCATCTAATTCGTTATGTAGTGTATATATACTCATTTATAGATTCTTGTATCTTTAGTTTAATTATATAGTAATTTATTTATTTATATATGCAATGTGTTATTTCGAGAGTTTTTGTAATTTTTTTAATAATATATTTACTTATTTGAGTTAACTTGGATTTCTGTTTTTGGTGTATTATGTCTTATTGTTATTTGCGATTAATATTGTTAGGTTTACTCGGAGAAATAAATTGGGTTATATTGGGGCATATAAACTTATAAACTTGCATGAGCGCATATACATGTAGCCGTGTAGCCCACATGCTCACACCATCTAATTCATATATCTTAGGCTTGCTATTTAATTGTTAAATATTGTTATTATTATTAACGTGTAGTAATCTTGAATAGGGATTGCTTATTTATTATTTTGTTTGTTTATTTATTTTGGTTTATTTTAATTTAATTTTGGATTTATTTTATTTTATTTTGTTTGTTTATTTATTTTTTAATTGTATTATACAATCGTGGGATGGTGAGCATTAAGTTAAGAATGAAGAGCGTAATTCATGTCGACGATTAATCTTGGGATGTAATTTGGCAATCAGGATTGATTCTTTGATACGAAGGTTGCCAACATTGCGTTCGGTAGCTCTGATGGATTTGTTAGTGTTGCCGCATGTGTGAAGGTGTTTGCGAACAGAAGAGGCTTGTGTTTGTATGTGTTCTTTTACTCTAATGTGCAGGTGTCTCACTGAGCTACCGACGTATGATTGGTCACATTTGGTGCACTGTATGCGATATACTGTGTATGTACGTTGGCACATGTTGGTGGTGTTCATCGGACAGTTAGTTAGGGTGCAGGGTACGTTGCTTAAATGGGTTTTGCGTTTTGACAAATGCTGTCGTAGTGATGGCCCAGTGTGTATAAGTTGTATGTCTAGACCCTCTCTGTGTATAGCTTTGCGAATGGCTGTTGTAATCTTGTCGTTGAAATGGGACAGATTTAGAAAGCATGTGTTAGAGGAAGAATGGTGCGTGCGTCTTCCAGATTTATTGAGGTTTTCAATGGTTGGTTTTGGGTATCCATTGGTTTCTAGCACTTGGTTGAATTTATTAGTGCAGGTATTTTATCCGCTTCGTTGCTGCATTTGTTGCGAATGCGCGCTATTTCATTCCTTGCATAGCTTATTTTAGCTGTACGGGGGGGAGGACTCAATTCTTAACATATTTAACAACACCGACCCACACATTGAGTTCACCATCGAGCACCCCGACAGCTCTGGATGCCTGGCACTTTTAGATTCCAGCCTCAAGATCTCCGAAGACGGTAATATATCCACCAAATTCTATAAGAAACCCGCCTGTAGAGATCTCTCCGTACACTATAAATCTGCCCTCCCAATTAATACTTCAATTAATGCCAGTATCAGCAAATTCATAGTTTGTTTGCTAATATCTTTCCTTTGATGAGAAGAAAGCATTTATTAAGGGAATTTTAATATATATTAATTGAGTAGCCTGTCGAACAAGTATTTCATGTAAAATATTTTACAGTCTGTACATGATATTTTAATTTATACAGATTGCATTTGTATTATTATAGAATCAATCCTCTATTGAATATTATATATTACGAGGAATAATCTGTCCGGTGGACTAATTTGATAAAATGAAAATACTGATAATGTCGCTCATCAAATTTTCTTTATGTTTGTTTACAAAATCACGTCAGCTGATATTTGGGTTTGACGATGAATGCCATGAAAAGAATTACTTCTGATTATTTTTTTGTTTTAAAATATGCAAACGAGAAAATGATTTTCGGCAATTTTAAATGGTGCCTCGTCTTTTTATCGTAAATTGAACTGATTAATAAGAAAGGTACACCCGGGTTTGAACGGGGGTAGGACATTCGTTTAGTCGAATACTATACCGCTGAGTCAAATCTTCATATGACAATAGTTCTGTTTTTTTTTTTTCAAGTATAAATTATTTGCTGAGAATTGAATCTCCTTTGATTTACTGAGAATTATATCCCTTGGCCGGTGTAACGTAAAATATTCCCTCTGTAATTTTTTTCGATTTTCGATACTTATCAGATGAATTGCTGTACAAAACATATCTAAGAACACTACCAGACATATAAATTAGCTTTGTGTGAAATTTGCAAAAGATAAACTCAGTCATTTCGGAACCTATGAGGAAGGAACTCACAACACGCACACACAAAGTGAATTTTATATGATATATATATATATATATATATATATATATATATATATATATATATATATATATATATATATTATAAAGAAGTGAACCATCGCGTAAATTCAATCAACTAAAAAATGGAAAACGGGGTGAGGAAAAGAAAAATATATATAATGGGGCAAGTTATATGTACAATTCAATAAAATAAATAAGTCGATTAAAAACGATCGTTAATTACACCCAAAGCGCTTTTCGTTCAGACTAACATTTTCAAGGGTCATAAGTCTGAAAATTATTATTATTATTTTTTTTTTTAGAATATTTGGTAGTGGTATGGAGTAAGAGCGGAGAGGAGGTTAAGAGAAAAAAAAAACCCTGACTACCCAAATAATTCTAATTGAAGCCGGAGGTTTCTCTGCTTGCACAAAGTAGGGGGGTTAACAATGATGATAAGTGCTTCGAGGACAGACAGGTGGAACTTTGTGCGTCTTCGGTACAAAACAGAAAAACACTCCGGAGAGAAAACAAGACCGTACTCACAAAATTGATACTCCATTGAGACCAATTTTGTCGATGGTAGGTTCAGCCCAACACAATCTGGCTAAATGGCTGGTTTTTATTATTGAACCAGTCTGTTCATTTTATTCAACACATTGCACACCTGATTCTTTTCATTTCGCATCGACTATCAAGGAGCTTCCTCTTACCACTAACAACTGTTATTTGGTCTCCTTTGATATAAGCAATTTGTTTACCAATGTCCCTCTTGACCAGGTCATTGACATATGTGCTGATTTTCTTTATAGAGGCCCTGGCCCCTCCCCTCTTTTCCCGAGGCGGTGTTCGTTGAACTTATGGAACTTGCTACTAAGTCAGTTTCCTTTAGTTTCAACGATGTGATGTATCGCCAGTTCGACGGTATATCTATGGGATCACCCCTTGGCCCAACTTTGGCCAATATTTTTGTGGGTTTTTTAGAACAGACGTTGTTTGACAAGTGCCCTAGACCAGCATTTTACATGCGTTATGTTGACGACACTTTTTCTTGTTTCGCAACGCATGATGAAGCTGTGTCCTTTTTCCACTTATTAAATAATTTACACCTTTCTCTCAAATTTACGATGGAGGTGGAAAAAGATAACTCCCTTCCTTTCCTTGATGTGTTAGTTTCTAAACGTGGGCTTTCCTTTATGACATCTATTTATAGAAAACCCACTTTCACTGGTCTTTATCTTAGTTGGGATTCTTTTGCACCCACAACAAGGAAACTAAATCTTATTAGAAACTTAACCCATCGGGCACTTGCTATTTGTTCCCCACCTTTTATTGATGTGGAAATTGAAAACATTAAAAGGATTTTTATTATGAATGGATATCCACCTCCATTAGTTAACTTAGTTATTAATAAAAAAATTCAATCCTTTTCTGAGCTACCAAAATACGGTCCATTTAAATTTCCGGTATACCTTAAGTTACCCTGGATTGGACTTGAAGGCCAACTTATTTGCGATAAGATTTCCTCTCTGGTGTCTTCTAATTTTGGTGCTCTATCGCTCCGTATTGCCTTTTCCACAAAAACCGCCTTTCCCTCATTTCGTAAGGATGTCTTGCCTATCTCTCAAACAAGTAATATTATTTATAAATTTCAATGTCGGTGTGGTGCCGTCTATATAGGCAAGACGGACCAGCGTCTTCAGGTCAGAATCGCCCAACATGTTCCTCGTTTCATCCGAGATCATCAACCTACTACCAGAAAATCTCAACTGATAGAATCGTCCATCGGCCAACACTTGGTCGATAAAAAGGAGTGCGGTCTTGTTTTCTCTCCGTGTTTTTCTGTTTTGTACCGAGGACGCACAAAGTTCCAACTGTCTGTCCTTGAAGCACTTGCCATCATTGCTAACCCCCCTACTTTGTGCAAGCAGAGAAACCTCCGGCTTCAATTAGAATTATTTGGGTAGTCAGGTTTTTTTTTTCTCTTAACCTCCTCTCCGCTCTTACTCCATACCACTACCAAATATTCTAAAAAAAAATAAAATAAAATAAAAAATAAAATAATAATTTTCAGACTTATGACCCTTGAAAATGTTAGTCTGAACGAAAAGCGCTTTGGGTGTAATTAACGATCGTTTTTAATCGACTTATTTATTTTATTGAATTGTACATATAACTTGCTCCATTATATATTTTTTTCTTTTCCTCGCCCCGTTTTCCATTTTTTAGTTGATTGAATTTACGCGATGGTTCACTTCTTTATAATTATTCTAAAATTTTGCCAATCGAATAAAGATATATATATATATATATATATATATATATATATATATATATAGAGAGAGAGAGAGAGAGAGAGAGATAATCTAACTTCCTATTTTAAAATACATGCAATTTATTGTTGAAATATGAATTCTACAATTAATGAATATAAGAATGGAATTATATTTAAAAGTTCTTCATTTCTTGATTCGGTTGAGTAGACATGCTCTTTTCAGCAAACCCCAGACAAAAAAAATTCCTCGCGTGCTAAATTTGAGACACCTATGTCGTAAGAATATACAAGATAGAGCAATATTCTCCTAGGATATATTTGATCATTACTGCTTTGTGAATACGAGCATTATTATGATGGAAGATGACTCCCTTTTGTTGTTGACTTGAAAAGGTCGTTTTCTAGTCAACATATATAAAAGTATGAACGATGCTTTAATAATGTGGAAGAAAAAAGTATCACTGAATCATGCTTACGTAATAACAATTTGTATGAAATAAAATTACAATGGTTTAAATTGTGTATTTCTGTTTTATTAAATACTAGCTTTTTTCTAGTCCAATACCGGCTTCCATCTTATCTTGAAATTACTTATAACGGCACCAACTTACTTTCGGAAGAACCCCCCCACACCATCAGCCTTTTCTTTTATGTCGTAAGCTTCTTAAAACGTTACTAGCTTAAGTTCAGAATAAAATCACGACTTTCTTTAACGGCTAATTTCAAAAAAAAAAAAAAAAAAAATGTTTTGAACGCTACTAACTGAATTTCTTTCAATGCAGTTTGCAATTTGGAGACGGAATTGTTTTTGTTGAGATAAGTGATTTCAATCATGCTTTTTATTTTAGATTTAAAATATTAACAACTCCATTTTATTTCAGTATTTAATTTGTGTATTTCTGTTTTATTAAATACTAGCTTTTTTCTAGTCCAATACCGGCTTCCATCTTATCTTGAAATTACTTATAACGGCACCAACTTACTTTCGGAAGAACCCCCCCCACCATCAGCCTTTTCTTTTATGTCGTAAGCTTCTTTAAACGTTACTAGCTTAAGTTCAGAATAAAATCACGACTTTCTTTAACGGCTAATTTAAAAAAAAAAAAAAAAATGTTTTGAACGCTACTAACTGAATTTCTTTCAATGCAGTTTGCAATTTGGAGACGGAATTGTTTTTGTTGAGATAAGTGATTTCAATCATGCTTTTTATTTTAGATTTAAAATATTAACAACTCCATTTTATTTCAGTATTTAATTTGTGTATTTCTGTTTTATTAAATACTAGCTTTTTTCTAGTCCAATACCGGCTTCCATCTTATCTTGAAATTACTTATAACGGCACCAACTTACTTTCGGAAGAACCCCCCCCCACCATCAGCCTTTTCTTTTATGTCGTAAGCTTCTTAAAACGTTACTAGCTTAAGTTCAGAATAAAATCACGACTTTCTTTAACGGCTAATTTAAAAAAAAAAATGTTTTGAACGCTACTAACTGAATTTCTTTCAATGCAGTTTGCAATTTGGAGACGGAATTGTTTTTGTTGAGATAAGTGATTTCAATCATGCTTTTTATTTTAGATTTAAAATATTAACAACTCCATTTTATTTCAGTATTTAATTTGTGTATTTCTGTTTTATTAAATACTAGCTTTTTTCTAGTCCAATACCGGCTTCCATCTTATCTTGAAATTACTTATAACGGCACCAACTTACTTTCGGAAGAACCCCCCCCCACCATCAGCCTTTTCTTTTATGTCGTAAGCTTCGTAAAACGTTACTAGCTTAAGTTCAGAATAAAATCACGACTTTCTTTAACGGCTAATTTCAAAAAAAAATGTTTTGAACGCTACTAACTGAATTTCTTTCAATGCAGTTTGCAATTTGGAGACGGAATTGTTTTTGTTGAGATAAGTGATTTCAATCATGCTTTTTATTTTAGATTTAAAATATTAACAACTCCATTTTATTTCAGTATTTAATTTGTGTATTTCTGTTTTATTAAATGCTAGCTTTTTTTTTTCCTCGTACATATGTTTATTTATCTACCGAGTTGATAGCAAAAAGTACGAATTATACTCATTTTTAGTTCGTGTGAGGGGAATCTATCACCATACTTTCCCTTAAACACGTCTGTTGGACTTTTACTAAGTACAATACTTAATAGTTTTTTTGTTTTTTTTAATGGAGAGTAGAAAACGCATTGTGGATGCGTTATCGGCAGCTCCTGTTACTCTCGCTTCTTCTTATTTGTCCCTCAGTCTTCATTTTTTAAATGAGTGATTTTTCGGACAAAGGGAGAAGAAAAAGCTGTTTTCTAGGTTGGCAGTATTTTTGCGAACAGTTGGCTGAGATGGCGGAAATTTTCTGTTTCTATGTCTATCCTTGTAGCCATGTCACTAGTAAGGGTGCTGGAGGTAAACGTTTTGTCTGGGCTGACGTTATCCGCCTGATAGTCAGGGACCCGAACCTTGGATTAACCACTAAGGAGGCTGTCCTATCAGCAGGTGCAAAGTACTGGGGCTGCTGTATTGCCATTTGGTGAATGGATTCTGGACCATGCAGTAGCTTCTGGTGGGGCCTCTCGATGCCATACTAGTGGGTAATTGTTACGGCTTTACCTTATCATTAGCTACAAATAAAAAAAAAAATTCTTCGTTTCTTTTTCTCTCTTAATTTCCCCTCTCTGTCCTGCTCTAAGTAAATCTGTCGACCTAGTCCACAAATTCAAAAATTTCATCATGACAAGTTTCAAGAAAAAATACACGATTAAACCCGGTTCTCCAACTTCCAACGTAGACCCCTACTACCATGTCTCCTTCTCCAACATCAGGGGTCTTCGTTCTAACCTTCCAGAGGTTGAAACCCAATTACAGGAGACTAAACCAGACCTTTTATTTTTAAGTGAAACTGGCATTGGACAGGCTATTTCCCTAGATGAGTTTGCAATTTCAGGATACTCTAACTTAACTTCTAAAACTGACCCCCAAGATCGCCATGGGCATGGAATATGTGCCTATATTAAAGATAGCTTTCCATGTGGGAGGGACATCTCCAGGGAAGATCCTAACTTACCCTATATGTGCTTCCGGGTTGCTTTAGCTCACACTACTGCATTTATATTTACTCTCTATCGCCCCCACAACAGCGGAGTTACTATCTTTCAAAGCATATCTGAGAAAATTGACCAAGTCCTTTCTACTTATCCTTCAGCTAACATTCACATATGTGGAGACTTCAATGTTCACAACGTCGAATGGTTGACCCACTCAAACAAGACCGATGATGAGGGGAGGTTCTGTCATGATTTCTCCATTGCCTATGACCTCACTCAGATTGTTCAGGAACCTACCCGTGTGCCCGATAATGACGGCCAGTATGCGAGCCTACTAGACCTTTTTCTCACAACTTGCCCTGAACTATGTTCAGTTTCTGTTCTGTCGCCTCTTGGATCTTCCGACCACTCTGTTGTATCAATCAAGATAAAAATGAAATGTAATAAGTCCCCAGACGTACCTCTTCATCGTACAGTATATCGATACACTAAGGCTGACTGGGATAGCTTCCGTACATTTATATCTGATCTACCTCTGCATTCCATGTTTAAAAAGGATGTGTCCTCTATAGTATTAGACCTAACTGAATGGTTAATTGTAGGTATTGACCATTTCATACCCTCTAAAAAGTTTCAGCAAAAACCTAACAGCCAGCCATGGTTCTCTCCAGAATGTGCTGCTGCCATTGCGCACAGAAATCACTTTTTCCACTGCTTCAAACGTAATAGATGTATGGAAACTAAAGCCGTTTTCAGGACTGCCAGCAACCATTGTAAGAAAGTAATAAGGAACGCAAGAGTGTTGTATGCTCAATCTGTTAAGTCCAAAGTAGCTGAGCAGCGGCTTGGTTCCCACCAGTTTTGGCAAATAGCAAACAGAATCCTGAACAGAAGCGTGTGCTCCATCCCAACTATTATCAATGGACCTGAGGTAATCTCGTCAGCATCAGACAAAGCCAAACTCTTTGTCAAGAACTTTGCAGCTAATTCTACCCTTTGCGACCAAGACCGCCAACCCCCAATATTTCCTCCTGTATCAGAAAACACGCTATGTGATATACGTATATCTGTATGTGATGTTGCGAAGCTAATCAAAAACCTTGATTCCAGTAAAGCAACTGGCCCTGACGGTATTCCAATTATAGTACTCAAAAAACTTCAACCTGAATTAGCGCCCATACTTACAAAACTGTTTAAACGTTGTCTTAAGGAGAATAGTTTCCCATCTCCCTGGAAAATCTCATCAGTATGCCCTGTATTTAAGAATTCAGGTGATCGCTCATCCCCCTCTCAGTACAGGCCAATAAGTCTCCTGTGCGTCATGAGTAAGTTGCTAGAATCTGTGTTAAATACAGAAGTAATCAAACATCTCAACAAAAATAACCTTCTTAGTGACACTCAATATGGTTTCCGTTCTGCTAGATCTACAGCAGATGTCCTTACAGTTATATCGCATAGGATTAGCAAATCTCTCGACGGTGGCAATCTTTCTAGGGCAATTGCTCTTGACATATCTAAAGCCTTTGATAGGGTATGGCATAAAGGTTTACTTCATAAGATCGCTAGCTATGGTATAGCTGGAAAAGTCTTCTCAATTATTAAATCATTTCTTTCTGATAGGTTCATAAGAGTAGTAGTTGAGGGGCAAAAATCAGAAGCTCACAGTATTAATGCCGGTGCCCCTCAGGGGTCCATCCTGGGCCCAACTCTTTTCCTGATCTACATTAATGATCTTCCAAATCATATCCTTACATCATTTGTAGACATTTATGCTGACGACACTACCATTTATGGTAGCACATCTAAGACAGTAAACGACCAAGTTCTCTCCAATTCTCTCTCCTCTGATCTTGAGCACGTAGTACAATGGGGAAAGGAGTGGCTGGTTACTTTTAATGCATCTAAAACCAAGCTTCTCTCTTTACATCATCAACATTCTAATTCACATTTGTCATCAATTGAAATGAATGGCTCTCGTCTTCAGGAGGCCTCAAGTTTTGACAAGCTTCTGGGCTTGACCATTACTCCTGATCTTAAATGGAACACGTATATCAAATCTGTTGCCAAGGCCGCTGGAAAAATGGTGGGATCTTTCTATCGATCCAGTAGATATCTCACTGCTGATGCTATTCTCTACCTTTATAAGAGCCAGGTACGTCCAAGGATGGAATACTGTTGCCACATCTAGGCAGGAGCTTCTAGAAAGGACTTGTCCTGCCTTGATAGAGTTCAAAATAGACTTCGTAGCCTCGTAGGAGATGTCCTTTTCTCATCCTTGCAATCTCTATCTCACAGAAGAGATGTTGCGAGTTTGTCTCTGATGTATCGTTATTTTCATGGAAAGTGTTCAACTGAGCTTCAATCTATGGTCCCCCCTCGCCAAACTTTCACAAGAAACACTCGTCTAGCTGTAAACACTATCAATAATTTCCCCCACTCTTTATCTATGCCTAAACCTAAACGTAGATTCCATGAACAAAGCTTCTTTCTTAGAACTGCACGCCTGTGGAATTGTCTTCCGTTTTCCTGCTTTCCGACTGACTACAATATGGTTGTGTTCAAGTCTAAAGTAAATAAGTTCTTGATGAGCCGTTCCATATAAGTTATTAAATTTACCAAATTTTCATTACTAATGATTACTATATTGACCAATTTCTACTGTACACTCTTTAACCCTTATCCTTGAGTGGCCTCTGGGCCTTGATAATGTGGTGACGCCTTTGTAAAAAAAAAAAAAAAAAAAAAAAAAAAAAATTGTCTACAAACCGGCAGAACTTTTGTCACCGACCTGATACAGATAACCCCGATAATGTTGTCATTAGGCATTCCCCTATCCCCATACGGAATTTTAACTCGTTGTGTAATCTGCCGGAAAGCGTTTCTCTCAGGGTCACGTTTGCCATCATTTTCCACCTGTGGGAAATAAAACCTTACAAGATGACGTCTGGTTAAACGGAACCAACGCGAATGTGTTCTATAATGAAAAGCAATGTAACATTTACCAACGCAGTTTTCGTTAAGCGAGAAGACTCTTCAAATGACAGAAACTGAGAACATAATGATTACTTACAATTTAACGCAAACGAAACGCGATAGACAGTTTACTTTCGAGACTTCTCTTTCGCTGTTGAGATGCGTCCACGTATCGCTAAAAGTTGCTTTGTCCGTTGCTATATAGTAGTTTCATTTCCAGATAACACTTTAACGATCAATAAATTAAATATTCAATCCGCGCAAGAAAAGGAGAATAAATTAAGTTTAATAAAGTTGTGCTCCAAATATTATTATTATTATTATCATTATTATTATTATTATTATTATTATTAGTAGTAGTAGTAGTAGTAGTAGTAGTAGTAGTAGTGTTTTACAAAAACAGGGTGAAAAAAATAGAAATACAGGAGCTGCTAAAAACAGCCTATCCTGCCTTGACAGAGTACAAAATAGACTTCGTGGCTTAGTGGGGGATGCCCTTTTCTCTACCCTGCAACCTCTCTCCCACAGAAGAGACGTTGCGAGCCTATCCTTGTTTTATCGTTATTTCTATGGCAGGTGCTCGTCTGAACTCCAATCCCTGGTCCCCCCTCGCCAATCTTTCACGAAAAACACCCGTCTAGCTGAATCCACTGAAAAATTTCCCCCACTCTTTATCTGTGCCTAAATCAAAGCGTGGATTCCATGAACAAAGCTTCTTTCTTAGAACTGCACGCCTGTGGAACTCTGTTCCGTCTGCCTGCTTCCCACCTGACTACAACTTGGATGTCTTCAAGTCCAACGGTAACAAATTCCTCATGAACCGCCCCCTTAAGTAAACACTTAATCAAATATCCACACTAACGTAATGTACTTGCAATAACCCTTATCCCTGAGTGGCTTCCGGGCCTTGATAAGTGGTGACCACTGTGTAAAAAAAAAAAAGTCACCATAGGCAAGATAAGTTACGCTTCTACCTCCGTAGATAAATTTTTTTATGTAAAATTTTAAAGCGATGTTTGTTCAAAAGAAACCACGTGGCCTCTTACTCTGATAAACAACCTTATTTGTGATAAATATTGCACCAGGACCATTGATAACCTTTAAAAAATCAAATATCGATTCAATTTTGTGTATTTTACTTAATCTTCCGACCGATTTAAAATTGCAGGGTAGCATCATTGAATTCACCTAAATGAACTGGAATCCTAAATACCATGAAATTAATTACTTTATGTATTCTTCTAGTGATACCATATGATCTAATTTTTCTTAGAAGGCTTACTTAAGAAGATGGACACGCATTTTTTTTTTTATCAAAATGTATTGTAAAACACACACGAAAGGTAACTTATCCGGGTAAATAGAAAAGTTTTTTTTTATCTTGCCGTTGGTAACATTTATTTGTTGTATATTTATTTTTTATCTGTTTATTTTTTTTTCGCTCTTGTTACAAATGTGTTATTTGTTTAAAAGCAACTTCTTCCTCACAGAAGAGACGTCGCGAGCCTGTCTCTGCTTTATCGTTATTTTCATAGCAAGTGCTCGTCTGAGCTCCAACCTATGGCCTCCCCTATTGGCCTGACTTTCACAAAAAACACCCATCTATCTGAAATCACTATCAATAATTTTCCACACTCTTTATCTGTGCCTAAACCTAAACGTAGATTTCTATGAACAAAGCTTCTTTCTTAGAACTACACGCCTGTGAAATTCTGTTCCGTTTTCCTGCTTCCCAACTGATTACAATATGGTCGTCTTCAAGTCCAACGTGAACAAGTTCTTGATGAGCCAATTCCCACTACTAACGATTACTATGATACTGTCTCATTAACCCTTATCCTCGAGTGGGGTTCGGGCCTTGATAAGTGGTGACTCCTTTGTAAAAAACAAAAACAGTCCTTTCCGATCATTAAATGTTGATGTTTAACAAGTGTAGATTATTTATTATTACTAATGAAGATATGTGTCTATCGGAATGCGAAACTATACTATTACTTGTATTAATGTATTATTGTACTTCTGTTGCAAATGGAGATTTGGTATCTGCTTGTCTGAAGACGATATATACTAATACTAATACTGCTATTGTTGTAAGATTGCACTTCAATTATTAATGGCGGTTTACTATCTGTCAGTCAGAAGCATTAAATATACTATTACTTCAATTAATGTATTCTTGTACTATTTTTTCATCCTCAATTTAGATAAGTAGTTCAGATTAATTTTCATTCTTTCTATGCTGAATAAGCATGGAAGGTTAGCGTGGTATGTGTTCTATTGTGATGAGGTTATCTTCCCAGGCATTGCCTCTGCCTTTGAGGGGGGAGTGCCATTGTATCTGCTTTGTTGTCTTGAAACTATTCTTCCATTCATTACTTCTTCCTTTTCAAGTTGAAGTAGTATGCGTCAACAAGAAATTGTCATAAACAGTTTTTCATCAGCAAGCTAAACTCAGCCAGGGATGTTTCCCCATCCTCCCATTCATTATCTCCTCCTTTTCACCAAAGCCAACATAGTCTAATCCATTATTAAAACGTCTTTTCCTTTATTGACTACAATATGTTGCTGATATTGTGCAGTTCTAGGGGATGACTATTCTAATGACTTTGCCTTTCTCATTTGAAGAATGGGTTAACGTATTGCTAATCGCCTGACGAGGCATTTTTCACGGGCCAGAGTACTCTGGCTCTTCGATTCCGCTTTCCGACTCTTGTCACATCTTCCCGTTGTGGATGGAAAATAAATGCCTCAACAATTACATGATATATACTAACCAAAATATGTGACAGGAGGCAGAATAGTATAGTTAACCAGCAGGACCCGTTGCTCGGCGTTGCTCGGGACGGAATCTTAGTTTTAGTACGATTAATTGAACGTACCAAAATATTACTTTTTCTAAACTATTTAAGAGATACAAATGAAACGCTTTTCAATATAAACGACAAAATAAATGGATCTCCAAATAAGAAAATCTCTTTTGCGCTTGGTTAAAAATAATTTGTGTTTCTAAATAAACAATCCTAACGAGATTCTAATTCCTCTACTCAGCCTACTTATTCTTCGTTTTTTGGGTTTTTTTCTTTTAGTTTGCGTTTATGAAAGGAAAAACAGAACGTCTTTTCTTTTTTTTTTTTTTTTTTGTCAGTGGGAACCAAACTCCGTGGATGTATCGAGCAAAACCACGTTTAAATAGTAAAATAATTAAAAGAAAACAGAAAGTAACAGCGAAAAAAAAAGTCGCAAATGAGTTCAAGGCGGAGTACAAAATGGAAACAAATTGGATAGGGGCCGCCATTTTATAAGTAGAAAAGAATTGGTGTTCACTTTGAGATTAAAAAGCGCCATTGTTTCGTACTTTATGTAAACACTGTTAACAGGATAATCACGCAGACTCCAGACGGCGACATCAAGAATTTTAGAATCACGATTTAAAAATACTATTGTTACTCCATGCTAATAGCTTTTACGTCGAAGTATTAATATCAGTGGTAATAACAGTGACAGCAATAGCAGTAATAGAGATAGTAATAATAGTACTACTCGTAGTAGTTGCAGTAGTAGTACGTTTACGAATACGACGAGAAGTAGGAGGTGGAGAATGATGGAGGTGTTGGTGCCGTTTGATAAAAGTCGATTTGCGGTTGTCTGTTTTTTTTTTTTTCTTTTTTACATTTCACAGAACTTCCTTTTAGACAATTTTTGATGAAACAAAAACAAATTTGCGTTTCTCATTCGAATAAAGAAACACAGTACAAACACACACACACACACACACACACACACACACACACACACACACATATATATATATATATATATATATATATATATATATATATATCAGCTGAATGTCCGGTATTGCCCGGTCGTACGATGTGCTTAAACATGATATTTTAATTTATGCAGATTGCGTATGCATTATTACAAAATCAATTCGCTATTGAATATTATATATTACGAGGAATAATTTGACCGGTTGAGTAATTCACAAAAATAAATGAATAAATAAATAAATAATGATAATGTCGTTCATCAAATCCCGTCTGTGTTTGTTTACAATATCACGTCAGCTGATATTTGGGTTTGACGATCTTAAAAATAGTCTTCTTCTCTTATAGATGAAAAAGAATTTTTGCGTTACACCGGTCAAGGTTGCACGGTGTAAGGTAAAATATTTCGCTATAGGAGAAAAAAAGATTATTTTTAAGATCAGTCTTTTTTTTGCTTTTCATTACTTATCGGGTGAATTTCTGTACAAAACATATCTAAGAACACTGCCAGACATATAAATTACCTTTGTGTGAAATTTGCTGAGCCGTTTCGGAATCTATGAACTCTCACGCATACATACACAAAATGACTCTTATATAATAGTAAATAGAATATATATATATATATATATATATATATATATATATATTCTATCTACTATATATATATGTGTGTGTGTGTGTGTAGATATAAAATTTACAGTTTAATATTTAAATTTTATTCAGAAAAAATATAATTTTCAAAACAAAAACTTATTTATATTAATTTTCTTTAATCAATGCATTTTCGCTCATATCCTTAAAGGAATAGTCATTATCAAAATATTCTGGTTTGATATAATTTAGCACGTACATAGAAAATATGTTTTAAAGATTAAGGCACATAGAGAAAGAAAATAAGTGTTGAAACAAAAAAGAGATATGAGATGCTGGTATCAAACTAGAATATTAATCCTTGAATAGAATAGGATGGTGTTATTAGGTTCCAGATTGGTTGAGGATTGGTACATTGAAGGTTAAATCCAATTATATTCAATGAATAATACAGAGTAACATGCTGTAATCCTTTGCGAATGGACAATTTAGAATTATTTTTTGGTTATATAATATCGGTAGAAATATGTTCTCTATTCAAAAAGTAAAGTCCAACTGGTCAAAATGAATATTCCAATTAGTTAGAAAATCATGATAAAATCATATTAATTGGAATTTGTAAATCGGTTACAGTTTTTATTTTTGGATTAGATATAAAATGATAAAAATAGAGATATTAAAGACCAAATAGTAAGTCTTTTTTATATAAAACAACCACTTAGCCGCAATTTCGAAAAATTAAAATTAAAATAAAATTAAAATTAAATAAAATATTTTATTTGTTTATTCTAAGTGACAGCTTAAATAAAAGGAAAGGGAGAAAGCAAAAACAGGAAATATTTGTAGAGCGTGTGGGTAGGGGTGACAGAGAAAATTCAGACAGACAGAATGTAGCGACAGATATGTCGGTCAAAGGTGAAAAAAATGGAAAGGAAGTTTATAAGAGAGAGTGTAGTAGAGAGTGTAAGTGAATAGCGATTTAGGTTAGCTTTAAGATTTTAAATTAGGGTTGAATTAAAATCATTAAATTTGTCAGCTGGATTAAATCCAATAAAAACATGTTTTTTTTAATTTAATAGAAAAAAACATATTTTATATAAAGTCCAAAATATAAGGCGGTTGGTTGTAGTAAAATTCTTATCAATAAAATCTCAACGATATATATAACCTACGAAGCACGATAAATATTTGATATAATTTTAAATAAATAAATCACCGCAGAAGTAATGGGTGTAATCTATAAATTATTAAACTATAACATAAATATACTAAATATCTAGAATAAAGAAAATCTTAGAGTGCTTGGGACAATCATTAAAAATGATTATCACTAATATAAGTAAGATTTTTTAATATAGTTTTAGATAGAATAATTTTAAGGAAATATTTTTCTCATTTTGATGCTTATGTTATTGGTCTTATTAAACTCATTAAATTGATATTAAGATTTAATTAAGAGGTCTTGGGTGTATTGTATGGGATTATAATTGCAGGCGAAAATAGATTGTGGAGAGTTACCGAAGATGAGTTATCGTCGAGCAGATCAAGTTTTTATTTTCAATTATATTGTGCATGGTAGATTAAAAGTAAATTAATGTAGCTCTTATTGCATATGAAAATTATGAGTTAGAGTTGTAGAATTAAAGGGGTAAAAATAGCGCTACATGTAGTTGAATATAAGTGTTTAAATAATATTAAATGGTGTTTTCTAAAAGTGAAACTAAGATTTGAAATGTAACACGTGAGCATGTAATAGGTAGGATACGAAAGAAGAACGATTTATGAGAGAGAACAATCGATTAAGCTGATTGACAGATTCTTAATGTACATAATAGATTATATATAAAATAATAAAGTAAGATTGAGTATGTTGATTAAATGGTAATATGTAGCTGGAATTATTTTTTATCGTCTAATGCTTAATTATCTATGTTATTTCAAATTGCTTTTATTTAAATTTTCTCTTGTGTTTGCAATTCGTTTTAAGTATTTATTGTAAGCTTGGGAAAAGTAATTATTTTAACTGCTTCAGAAATGCAAAGATTCCAAAATTTTGACCCTGGTGTGTATGATTTTGCTATTATCTAGGAAAGAAATTTTTGCGATAGTTCGGGCCCGGAAAAGATAGCGACAGAGAGCCAAACGACCAAGAAACAGATATGAACAAAAAACAATCGAATGAAAAACAAATTAAAAAAATTAAATAAAAATAATTTTAATGAAAGATGTAAGTGAATAATATTGAAATGGAGTACAAAGAATTGATTGAAAACGAAAATTAATGAAAGATTAAAAATGAATTTAAATAAAAAAAACGAAAGATTATAAAACAAAATAAAAAAAAACATAAAAAAGATAGGATATAAAAAGAAGAAACGAACGAAAGTAGGAATGGCAAAATATAAAATTGAGATAAGTATTGGATTGTATTAAATCGACTCAAGGTCACCATCAGGTGTGGGTGGAGTAGGGGTAAGAAGATAAGAGTCACTCAAGTGGGGAGACGAGCGAGAAAAGAACAATAATTCTTCTATGAGGAATAAATCCGGAATATGAGAACAAATTAGTCATGAGAAGTTTGTGAAACCAGAATAAAATGTGTGCATGAATGTGTGAACAGCGAAGACGCACGCGCGCGCACACACACACACACACACACACACACACACACACACACACACACACACACACACACACATGAAGAGAGACAGATAGACAGAAAGACAGACAGACAGACAAACAGACAGATAGAGATATCTCCCGATAGATTAACGCAAGGATAAAACTAAACAATGGTCCCATCATTTACCTTCGTTGGTAAATTAATATATATATGACCTCAACTTTTCTCAAAATTGAATACCACAGAATCGCAAAAAAAAAAATAAATCAACAATCATATATATATATATATATATATATATATATATATATATATATATATATATATATATAGTAGCAGTATTACCCGACCTTGGTCGGGGGGTTGATTAAATGCCATTTTTATGCTTATGAAGTGTAAGATAAAATAAATTTGTAAAACTATAAACTTTCGGAAAAAATCTCAATCGAAATTTATGAGAAGATTTAATGAGAAAAGAGAGAATTATAAATAAGTGTTCGTACATGCATAAGTAATGTAAAAGCGATAATACAATAAAACCATTGTTGTTATGAGTTGGGTGTTGTTTTGATTAACGATCGAAACATTTGACCATATCGTTCAGTTTACAAATAAGCTGAACTTATATTTCGAAATAAAACAATATAATCAGAAAGCTTTTTAAAATTTATTTTTAACAATAATCTAAATTTCTTTTAATAATGACCTATTTTAATAATACTCTTTTTCTTTAATAATAATGTATCGCTGAAAGGCAATAATATTAATTTTAATTCAATTTTAGTGATATTTGTGCATTCCGGTAAGTCGCGCACGGCGTAATATCGGAATATATTGTTTTAAAAGAATTTGGAATTTAAATTCAAGTTTAGTAATATTTTTTGGGTAATGCTGAAGATGCGTACTCCCTTGTTTACGGAAGTGACGTCACACAAATTTTAGTTACGGGTATATGAATTGTATAAATTTCTTCAACAAACAAATGGAATGAAAAATTGTTTTAAGAATGAGTTTTTTGTAATATTAATCTTTTTCTTTTAATGTAAATGTACCGCTATAAGGCATCGGATTTCTTTTAATAATTACCGTTTTGGTGCACATGCAAAGAACAAAGCGAGGCATGTCTCAGCGTACCCCTAACTTATGAATTAGGTATAGGTTTTGGGAACAATATGTGTTTTTATGTATCTAAAAAAATAAAAATAAAAATAATAAAAGAATAAAAAAAATGCTTTTTATAAAAGGAAAAAATTAAATTGTTAGGTGAAAGTACAGAATACCTGCAACGCCCCCCAAAATTGTGCAAAACTCCCAGAACAATTCTGTTCGTATTGTATAAAATTATTTAAATTATTATAAGTTATATGTCTATATGTTTACAATGTAAGCAACAATTGTTTCGTTTTTTATTTAAAAGAATCTCTCAATATATATTTTTTTTCATTTCCAGGAGCTTTTATCACTATAATTGAATTTAAATTTAAAAAATATACTACGATAGCCGCACGTTTTTGATAAAGAAGAAGATTAATAATAAAATAGGTCAATATTAAAAGAAATTTAGAACATTAATAATTTCAGATTATTTGTAAACTGCACGATATGCGGTCAATGTTTCCATGGATACAAAGCGGTGACTCAATATTTGTGTCCCTTTCGTTTTTGGTTTGGGTTGTTAATCGACACCTAAACTCCAATCCTGCCTAAATGGTATATAAAGTCGTAATTATAGTCAAGTTAATAAAGAAGAAATGGAAGAACTATTTTTTTTCAAATTAACGGAACAACAATAAGAAGTTATGTCGTCCAAAAAAACAAAAAAGAAAGAAAGAGAAAATACGCTGTAATAGTCGTTTATGCGCTCTGTAGCATAGTAGTAGTAGTATGCACTCTTTCATAACATAAATAACGGTGTTAGCGTCGGTTTGACGCGTCGCTAAGCAACAAACTAAAACAATAGCCTGTTATTTTCATTTGCATACGTACAATAATACATAGCGAATATCTGTTGCCGATACTTGTTGGAAAAGTTTCTAAAAACCTAGCTAAAAACAGTGCCAGGCACAGCCAGTACCTTCGTGTGAAATTTCATTAAAATCGGTCCAGACGATTTTGAGTCTATAACGAACGAACTCACACAGAGAGAGATAAAGTTGCATTTATATAAGCGTATATAAATATATATATATATATATATATATATATATATATATATATATATATATATATATATATATATATATATAATGCAATTAGTTAAGATCAAGTTTAGAAGCGAAAAGTTTCTGTAAACTATAATATTAATATTTATATAGTAATCCCAACCAAATAAAAAAAGTTCAATACAACCAAGATAGGAAATAGAGCTTGTTATAGAAGTATAAAAAAGAGTTCATAAAATGGGGGACAATATATATATATATATATATATATATATATATATATATATATATACATATGCGCGTGTGTGTGTGTGTGTGTGTGTGTGTGTGTGTGTGTGTGTGTCTAGATCGAAAATCCATGGATTAAGGAAATTACTATAAATATTGTATTCTTTGTCTAAGTAATAAATTTTTGTTTTGAAAATTATATTTTTTCTGAATGAAATTTAGATATAAAAGCTGTAAATTTTCATTTGTACAACATCGAGAAAACGCGAGGGTTTTTAGGGGTTAAAGTAACGATATAAATTTCTCCGAACTCATCGGAGAAAAAAGGCTAAGCTTGGAACGAGTGTCTAAAATAAAGTAAGACAGCGTGAGATTCTAAAGAACATGTTATTTTAAATATTTCAAATAATGTGTAAGTGGTTAATAATAGCAATGTCGGATACCGGATACGTTAAGTGACGTAACGTCTGATCAAAAACAGACAACCGAAAGCAACATTTAAATTACAAATCTTTATGTATCCATTGATTTAGCAAAATATATTTCACGTGATAAATCAGTAAATATAGCTTTACTGTTAAATATAACCAGAATGGTATAATGTTTCGAAGGTGGACCTCTCTTTTTCAAAAAGGAAAAAAACCAAAAGTATGCCGTAAAAACAGAACAACAAGTACAAAGCAAGCATAATATATCGATGGACCAACCGACGAAGTCTCTTCTAGAGATGTTGGGTCACGTATAAAATAAGTTGCAACTATTCAATTTGCGCGTTGAGTGATGAAAGTTCCATAAACGTGACAGAAGGACGTATGGACCGCATTAAGGAAGGGCAGACTTATCATCTAGACGCATTGCGACTACGTTTCAAACTCACGCTGTGTCCAAATTTATGCATTTGCAGGAATCCAGGTGATAAAATTCACTAAGATCCGCATTGGCTTCCCCTGTGGATATAAACACATCCGTGTGAACTTAAATCTTATTTCGTCTTTTAAAAAGGTGACGATTGTACAAAGGAACCCGTGAAAAGCAGAAGCTGTCAAAAACATAAAACAATCTCCGTTGACCTGAATGTCTCGTCCTCAAAGAGAAAAGTACTGCCGTGAAACAATGGCGAGAAATTTTTGTCTGAGAGAAAGTTTTGTTTTATTTCATTGAATAAAAAGGTTATTTAATAAATGTATGTATGATATTCCAGCCAAAGGTGAGTTTTCGGTCCAAGTACAAAAAAATGGTCTCTACCATAGTTCAGATGTGCTAGATTGAGTCTTTCATTTTTAGACAGATGAAAAAAGAGTTTCGAATCTAATTGGTGCCGCATTATTGGCTAGGCTCCAACCTTTGTCCTACCGTCACAATGTCGCATCTTTCTACCTGTTTTACAATTGCTTTCATGGAATATATTTTGGTGAACTCATAGCAGTTGTGTCCCCTCGACACACATTTTCCTGACTAATCTGACACGCAGCAAAATCCCACCCCTTCACTATTGACAAGTCGTCTAATCTAATAGTTTTTCCCCCTCCAGACATCTACTAGACTTTGGAATTTCACTACTGTACTAATATGCAAAAGTTGAAATATACTCTAAACAGACATCTTGCTACTCAACTCCCCTTAATTTCCTGTTACGCACGATTTCGATTATTACAGTCCAAGTGGCAACATGTCTTGCTTGGTTTTTAAAAGGTTT
Organism: Euprymna scolopes; assembly: GCF_053919585.1. Classification (NCBI taxonomy): domain Eukaryota; kingdom Metazoa; phylum Mollusca; class Cephalopoda; order Sepiida; family Sepiolidae; genus Euprymna; species Euprymna scolopes. Next base: position 10,046,109 of record NC_136509.1, on the reverse strand, counting down.
AAAAAGGAAAAAAAAAATAATTATTGGTATGAAAAAAAAATGCGACCCTCCCTTCGTTTGGAAGTTATCACTTTTAACACAATCCTTAATGATAGTTTAAAAGACGGATGATGTGCCTGTATTACTGGGACGCCAAGAATATATGTTTTAAAATATATAATGATTCGTTCATTGTCCTAGGAGTTTATGTTGTACAACTAAATATATTGCATAATTTTATATTAAAATTATAAAAATATATATTTATATGATTTCTCTAAATATAAACATTTACAATGAAAAAATGTTGCGCATGCTACCCACTCTGTTTCCTAGAATAAACATTCCAACTTCATAATGATCGTTTCATTATTTATTATCATTTTTTTTTTTAATCCTTTGAGATGTGGTTTTATAATTTGTGCATTCATTTTTTTTTTGGGGGGGACTGTTATCCTCATCTTCATAGTTATTGTTCTTTCACCACGTTTCGGCCAACTTATCCCTGACCTTCCTCATACCGCGACAGGTTAGAAGGCCAGAGGAATCAACAGGATGTAGTGTTTATCTCATATACGCATTGGTAAACTACAATCTAATATAAATATCAGTATTTATTTATAGAAAATTTAATCCCAACCGAATAAAAAAGCTCAATACGCAATAGAGAGTAGAGCTTATTACATGAGAAAGAAAATTAAAATTGTAAGTTGAACTTTACAATCAAAAGTTTTTCTATTTTCGCCTTTCAGATCTCCTTGAGAGAATCTTCATGCAAGCTGAAATATTATGCGCGGTTTATTTTTATATATATTTTTTTACATATCCAACATTTTTTCAGTTGTTTTTCTTGGCAATTTATGACTATAATAAATATCGGTTTCACTTAATGCCATAACCAGCAAATTCTAGCATTGCTACAAATATAATTTGCTGATTTCTTTCTGTCCTCTGATCAGAAGAATAGCAAGAATGGTATTCTTTGAAACTCCGCGGAATAAGGACTTTGCAAATTGTTTTTTGGAGTATTCAGTCAAACAACAAATTTTGATTGTAACGTTACAGCTTTAATTTATATATATATATATATATATATATATATATATATATATGTATATGATGATTACAACGTCTTGTCAGACGAGTGCCACTCTCTCAGACACTTAAAGTCCATGAGCCCTAACATGTTTTTTTTTTTAGTGGTACCGGCGAATTCACACACTCAAGCAGACATGACACTGAAGACGGTCTATGCTATATATACATATATATATATACGTACACGCATGCACACACACATAAACACACATATATCCATAAATATACACACATACATACATACACATTACATAATACATATACATGCGCACATGCATACATACACATACACATACGCATATATATACACACGCACATATACAAATACAAACACACATATACATATATATACACATACAAAAAACGTACACATATATGTACATATACATACACATACATTTAAATACATATACGTATACATACATATCTATGCATTTATACACAAACATACACATATGCATAGATACACATACATATACATACATACACGAACAAACATATATATACATACAAACACACACAAACATATATACATATATATACATATACACATAGATATATATATATATATACATACACAAGTACATATATAAACATACGCACACATATACGTACATACACACACGGATACATATAATGATGACAGATCAATTATTACATGCTTCCAGCATTTCAAGCCTACATGCGTCACAACTTTTCCATTGCTACAGGACTATTTTATAGACAAATGTCTGAGGGAGTATCTATACAAAGATGATGTTACAGAGATTTAGCTTTTCATGACAGCTAAAGCTCTCTCTCGGTTCAAAATTTTGAGGTCCAGCAACAAGCAAGAGCAAGATAGCCAGCAACAAGTTAAACTGCAGACCAGCTTAATGCGGGTACTGGTCTCCCGCTTTATGGTTTTTTAAATCAGAGATTTGCTTCTCCTAGAGGGATTGCCTTCACCACGGCTTACGGGAGCTCTCTCCACCACACATACACATGGAAATAAACACATGCATGCACACATACATGCATACACACAGAATGCGCGCAAACATACATATGCACGTACACACACATACAAACATACACACATAGAGGCACACATTATAAGCATGTACTTACATATGAATACACACACGTACACATACACATACATTTAAAATACACATGAAGGAGCGTTCCAAAAGTCATATATCCTCAATGATCAGGATGAAGATAATGGGTACAATTCAATGAGTTTGACAAAAGAAAAAAATAAATATACATAGAATAAGACGAAAAATCCACACACACATATATATATACATACATACAGAGAGAGAGAGAGAGAGAGAGAGAGAGAGAGATAGAGAGAGAGAGAGAGAGAGATGACAGAAAAGAACAGACATGCATAGAAATTGTTTATTCCAATAAACATATGAATTATAAAACAAAATCAAAAATAAATTGTCAACGATTTAATAACTAATACTTGGTTGTAAATTCCCTTTGCTGTTTTTAACGTTAAAACTCTTCTAAGCATGGCATTGATCAGTTGACGAATATTATCCTAAGAGAATTCTTGCCATGTCTGACGCCAAAGTGTTAAAAGTTCAGGCTTAGAAGATGACTACCTTTTCTTTTTGCGAAGGTTCCAGTCCAAATCCCGAAAGGTTTTCAATTGTGTTTATATCATGGAAGTTTAGTAATTGTCAGTAGTTTTGAGATGAGGTGTTTTCATTGATTGAGATTGTCGGACTGACTTCCTCATTTTGGTTGTTATAGACACAACTTTTTGGCTGTTTTGCCCTCCGGCCTTCATCAGGTGTTTCGTATCGAACTGGGGAACCGTTTGTTAGGAGTCTCGAACCCAACCCTTTATTATTATTACGGGGGTACCGTGTTCGGACTCCAGCTAGGCTCTGGGACATAGTTGCTGATTCTCTGTTTTGAATGTTACTTTTCACTGCCTTTGTTCAGGATTGAACTCAGCACCTATGGTTAACTGTAAACTTTGATACAACGTCTAGGGCCACTCGGCCATATGTTACTAGGACGTTTGTGTCAATAACAACCATGATGTCAGTCAGTCCGACAATCTCAATCATGGAAGTTTATTAACCCCTTTTTGGCTTTACTAATGTTGTGTCGCCTCAGCAGCGTGACATGGAGTCCCGTTGTTCATAAATAGAGTTCATAAATAGAGTTCATAAATAGAGAGTCAACTTGGTTCATTTTCCACTTTAGAATATTATTAGGTGACCTCTGTGTAATATTGAAATATATTTAACAGAATTGATGTTTTCTTCACACTCCACCTGGTCTGAGCGATTATCACTTCAAATTGCACCCCATACCATAACCGAGGAAGCCCCATGTCCTTTTTTTGTGAATTGTGCGATCACTTTGTTAACAGTAGAAAAGGATAACTGAAGATATATTTGATCGTCTAACTGATTGCTTCTTACCAATTAGCTATAAAAGATATATATATATATATATATATATATATATATATATATATATATATATATATATATATATATATATAGGGTAAATTAGTTTATTATTGGAATCCTTTCAGATAAGTAATTTGTAAATTTACTGTATAGTTGTTGTTTTACGACGTTTCTGCGAACTATTCCTTTGCCTAACCGCAACGGGAGAGGAATGCTGAGTCTCTTAGCTGTATCCCCAGTAATTACTGCCTTAGGTGAGTAGGATTGAAACCGCTATCTTCAGACAATGCTCACCAAGAACAGTAGAGATGCAACGCCTCTATCCACTGCGCCATGAGGCTCGATTAGTATGCCCAAACGTGGTGAGATGACAACAACTACGAAAGGCAGTAATTACTGAGGATACAATTGAGAGACTAAGCATTCCTATACCACCGCGGTTAACCACCTGACGAAGGCCAGAGATATAGTTGGTCGAAACGTTGTGAAAGAAAAACAACTATGAGGATGAGGATAACAGTCCGAAATAAATAAATAAATAAATATGAAAAGAGTTTGTATTAAAAAATGTATTCATGAAGTGCAAAGACGATTCAGAAGGAAATCTGCAAAACCACCAGCAAAAACTCTCTATAACAGATATGAGGGGAAAACAAATGAACACATATCCAAGGAAATGGCAAAAACACTAGAGAATGACCTCCAATCTGTAGTGGAGTGGAGACAAATTGGATGGTCACATTTAATGCTGCTAAGACTAAGCTTGTTTCCTTCAATAACTACAAGAAACCTTCTCTACCACCAATAGCAATGGCCAAGAACACATTGCCTGAAAGTACTTCTTTTAAACTCCTCGGCCTAACGTTTACAGGGAATATGAACTGGAATAGATATATTGAGAGCATTACCAAGGCTGCTGCAAGGAAGGTTGGCTCCCTCTACTGTGCTAGAAAGCTACTTACGCCTGAAAGTATCCTGTACCTTTATAAGGCTACCATTCGCCCATGTATGGAGTACTGTTGTCACATCTGGGCTGGGGAATCTGCTGCTTGTCACTCGCTCCTGGACAGGGTTCAAAAGAGAGTCGCCAACCTGATAGCTCCTGAACTGTCATCTAAGCTTCAGCCTCTGCCCCATATACGAGATGTTGCATCCCTCTGTCTGTTCTACAAATACTTTAATGGTGAATGCTCTGACGAACTGCAAACACTTGTACCTCCTCGACGTAACTACCCCCGACAAACCCGACAAGCCGCTAAATCCCACCCCTTTACAGTAGAGATCCCTAGGTGTACGAAAGCCGTTTACTCCAATAGTTTCTTCCCCAGAACTGCAGGACTTTTTAACTCCCTTCCGGGATTCTGCTTTCCCAACTGTACTGATATGCAGAGGTTCAAGTGTAATGTGAACAAACATCTTTCTACTCATCCCCCTTCATAGTGTCCCTGCAAATTATGTCCCTGATAGTAGCCCCCTGCTTCAAAGTGGCACTGTGCCTTGTTTGGGGTGAAATTGACTAAAAAAAATTGATTATTGTAATTTCACATACCCATCTTTGCACCAGAGAAATACTGTTACGGTTAGAAGTACCGACTGTCGCTTAGGCGATCGAGTTGCCTAATCCTGGCTTGAAGTAGTTGCTGCTCTGATCGCAATGAAAAGCTGTAATAAAGCGGAACATATTGCCTTGTAATAATTATATATATATATATAACTTACTATATATATATAACTTACTATATATATATATATATATATATATATATATATATATACTAGCAGAAGTACCCGTCGTTGACTGGGTTCAAAAACAGCCTACAGAAAATGGACTGTGATTGATGAAAGTATGATAGGTTATGAAAATGGGGAAGTTGTAAAGAGATAGGTTTTGATACTCAAAAATTTAACCCTAAGCAAAATAAATATGATGAAAGTAAAGATAATTTTCGCGAAAATATATTATTTTATACCAAATTTGTTTCCATTTGTAGTCAAGAGTGACCAACAAAATGATGTTTCCTTACAAAGAGAAAATGTTATATATATAATAATGATATAAATATGCAAGAAATAAATGTTACCATAATCAATAAAAGTTACTTTTATGGTAGAAAAGTTCATTGGTTTGTATTTTTAAGTAGTTTGTAAAAAAAAAATTTTTTTTTAATTCACGAACCGGTTTAAAAAAAAATGGCAGTTACTTTTAAATGGAGAGCCCCGTTTTTAATCTGTAGGAGGGACACCTGAGTATTCTGTTTTAACAATTTAAGAGAGTTCCGTCAACGTAAGGAATATTTATAAACATATTTTAATATTTTAAGTTATTTTGTGCCTGAGGAATATTCGATTATGGCATGTGTAGTCTATATAAAAATTCATTTAAGTAGTTATCGCCTCAAATTTCGTTTTAATTTCGGTTCGCTGAAATTATTTCAAGTAAAGAGCATTAAAAACTATTTCAAAACAAAAACATGAACTGAACTTTTATTAACTATGGTAAAATTTATTTCTTGTATATTTATTTTTTCGGGTAGTCGTTTGTTGGCTATTCTGCTAACCACTCTTACTAAATAATATCGACGAAATATCGAAAAACAAAGAAACAAAACAGTTTTGAAAAATAATGAAGCTTTACTTACTTTAGTAAAATAATCCGAAACAGCAAAATGGGATATTAAAAAAGTAAACACGTAATTTCTTTAGTTTTTTTAAGCAAAGAATCTATATAAATATGAATAAGGAGAAAATGGCACCTCTTTTCAAGCAGAACAGCTTCGTTTCAGTTTTACAGTATTGGACGATGTAGTATTGCACCGTCGGATTCAGGGTTGTACTATTGTAATGTAAAAAACACGCAGAAAGGGTTGTAATCAATTGAATTCCTTCTAGTACACTGACAAAAAAGCTTAAACAGATATATAAATAAAAAAAAGGTTATGTAAATGTTTTTAAAAAGACACGTAATCACGTGAGCAGGATCTTTTCCTTCTTTTGACACGATAACAAGTAACGTTTTTATTTTTTATTATTTATCTATTTATCTATTTTCGAAAGAGTGCCACGTGCAAGTGGAGACATCAAAAAACAGAGTTATGCAAAATTTGTGTCGAGAATTGTCTAAAGTTCCAACTTTTTTTTGGATTTCACTTTAATAAGAACGTGAACTTATGAGGTAAATTTATTCGACACAATATGATTCAACTCAAAAAAATAAATAAAAGCTAACGTGAATTAAGATTAAAGTTAAGGTGTTATTGTGGACCCTCACTCCCTTTAAAAAAACCTTGTTAAACTTTATCACATATTTACATTCTATGGAGGTCAAGCGCGAACGAACACCCAATACTTTTATTATACCATATTTCTTCAAACTGAAACATAATTATCAAAGAAGTATACTTACGCAAATAGATATGAAAAGTCTTTGTTAAAGTCTGTGTCATATTTCCATGGAGTATATGTGCGAACGCAGACCCCATAATTTTATTATACCATCCCTATTAAAGTTGAAACATACTTATCAAAGTATTATTATGTACATCTATATCAAAAACATTTGTAAACGTATTTTTTTTCATTTTTTATTTCCATACTTTGGGGGCCAGGCGCGAACGCTGACCCCACAATTTTTATGAACAACTGTTCTGCCAGGTCAAACATACCCATTCCTGATCCTCGATACATCATCTATCATTATAAGTAATCAGTGTTTTAAAATAGTCAACCATATAGGAGTCTATTCGTGACCAGACACACACACACACACACACACACACACACACAGACGTTCAGCTTTATATGTATTATTAGAATAATGGGAAAATAGGAAAATAAAAAAGTAACAAATCAAGTTATGTGTTAGGTACAACTGCTGAACTCAGTCGGTGCAATGGCTGCCCCAAGAAAGAGCAGAGAGTAGACCTTAAGTTTTTACGTCAGAGTTTAGCTTCATGCCTTAACGAAAATATGAGGTGCATCTTTACCAGTGAATCAAACACGCCTCCAGATACCAACCTAGAAATTTCTACGTCAGGGCGGTACATACAGCGCCTAGCCTTCTTAAATTTCTCTCTGTGTCTTCTTTCCTCATCTCTTTATTATTCTCTCTCTCTCTCTCTCTTTCTCTCTCTCTCTTCTCACACTCTTTCTCTGGCGCTGCACTCGTCTACGACGGACCACATACACGTAAATGTGACTGTCGTCTCATTTTTGTTAGGTCGTCTCTATTTATCTTGCCATCTCGTAGTTTTTTTAAAAATCTTTTTATCGTTCGCGAGTTTTTCTAAGAAGAAAAAAAAATTACTCTTGGTTTTATTGATTTTTATTTGTTTTTTCATCAATATTCTACATATTCTATTTTTTGACCACTTTTATTTTTAGCGTTTGTTCACCCGTAGATCACCCTTCTACTAATTTCGCGTCACATTCCTTTAGTAAATAAAATGTCTGACCGATCGACTAACAATAACAGCCCTTCACCCCGTCCCCGCTCCCGAGGAAAACCGCGCCGGGTGAAATGTCGACCAAGATTTTACAATTCCTTACTTTATATGTTTTTTTCCTAAAGTCATCACTGGAAACAAAAAAAAAATGGGTCTTCTCTTTATACTCAATCTGTTTTTTCAAACTTGTAATTTGATTGCTCCATCTTTTCTACTTCTCTGCAACTTCTCTCTCAAAAAGTCATGTTACCAGTCTCAGTCTTCTCTATAAATACTATTCTGGCATGTCTTATTCAGAATTGTCTGATCTATTCTCTGCTTCTTTTGTTCCAGCTCGTTTGATAGGTTGATCTAGTGGTCTTCATCAATTTGCCGTTTTGATACCTCCTTGTAGTACAACTTCCTATTCCAGTAGTTTCGTCCAAGCACCGCAGAGTAAGTTTAATAGGCATTTACTTTGCAATCTTTGTAATAATTGCCGTTCGTTCTTGTTAACTCTTTACATAAAGTAGCTTCATGACTTGTCTGGAGCTATTTACATGAAATGATTTCTTTCCATTAAATGATGCCACTTGAAAGCTCTAGCATATCTGGAAGAAACAAAATAATTGGACTAATAATAAAGTTTTTGTCAACTATTAAATAATAATAAATATCTACAATAAATATTAGGTTTTTTTTATATTCATTTTACAGACTTCCGACCAAATCCCTTCTATGTAATTATTTATATAAATATTTTCATTTACTTTGGCATATACAGCACTTTCATGTAGTTTTATAGAAAACTAAAATAATCGCGTTCTTCCCTATTGACTGTATGAAGTAAAACTATTAGATTGGTGCAAAAATAATGTCATTTTTTGACATTCAACTTCAAAAGATGATAAATTCCTTTCTTAATTAATTTTATTAATTAAAATAAGAATCATTACAATCGACAATTTTTTTCCAACGAGAAACACATTTATTTATCCCATTAGCATAGAAATCCGGAGTTCTAGGAGCGATGAAGTCATTAAATGGACGATTTGGCATCATCTCGGATTTTGAAGGATTTTTCGCGCAGAAAGTTGTCGAGATGCTTGAAATAGTTATAATCGGTGGGCGAGAGGTCCGGTGAATTTGGCGGATGAGGCACAGTCTCGTAGCCCAATTCATTCAGCTTCTCATCACACGTCAGAATCGCTCGAAAAATGGCTCGTTTTTGTTGCGCAGAAGGAGTGTAGAAAAGACTTCAAAGCGACGATTTTTTTATCGTTCAATTCATGCGGCACCCATTTATCCAACTTTTTATTTACCTCCTTACTTGCTCTCAATGGCGAACGACTATTGTGTTGTCGACCTCAAGTTGAACAGCAACATGCGGCTTTTTTTGTTGTAAAGTATGCATTAGTTCTAAAGTTAATACGTAACCCTAAAGGTATTACTTCTTAACCAGATTTTTAAACGAGTTAAAAATAACCAGACTTTTTCAATTTGATAAAAGTTCCATTATAGCATATTTATTATGGGGTGGAGCTGGAACGGTCGAACATCCTAGCTCGAAGTAGATAAAGACAAAAAGTATCCATGCATTAATATGGGAGGGGAGACTATCTTCAAGTAATATCCTAAACTGGGAATGGGGGGAAAGGACTTATATTAAGTAGATATTAATAAGTCCTCACTTTTTTCAACGGAGAGTAGATAATGCATGTGGATGTGTTATTAGCAGCTCCAGTAACTCTCGCTTCTCCTCTTTTGTCCTTCAGTCCTCATTTCCAATGAGTGATTTTTCTGACAAAGATTGAAGAAAAAGCTGCTTTCCAGGTCGGTAGTACTTTGTAAACAGTAGCCTGAGATGTCGGAAAATTTCTGTTTCTATGTCTATCCTTGTGACCATGTCACTAGTAAGGGTGCTGGATGTAAACGTTTCATCTGGGATGACGTTACCCGCCTGATAGTTAGGGACCCGAACCTTGGATTAACCACTAAGGAGGCTGTCCTATCAGCAGGTGCAAAGTACTGGGGCTGCTGTATTGCCATTTGGTGAATGGATTCTGGACCATACAGTAGTTTCTGGTAGGGCCTCTCGATGCCATACTAGTGGGTAATTGCTACGGCTTTACCTTATCATGTGCTACAAAAAAATCTTGTCTTTTTCTGTCTTACTTTCTCTCTCTGTACTACTCCAATCAAGTCTACCGACCTGCTCCACAAATCCCAAAATCTTGAACCACCGTTGTACCACATGCTCGTTAGTAGTTCCTATAAAGAATAGAGCATGTCAAGTAACTTAAAGGAATAAACGGTATAGACATTTGGCATTTAATTGTGTTATATATATATATATATATATATATATATATATATATATATATATATATATATATATATATACAGGGTGGCCGGAAAGTCCCAGGACACTGGCCGAAAAGATGTTCGAAGTGCTTTCACAGAAAGATTTGGAAAGCCCGCGCCATCAAGAAGTAATCTGTATCTGTGGGAGAAGAAAGTTTTTTGAAACAGGTAGCGTTCTGGATCAGGCAAGAAGTGGCAGGCCTGAAACACGAAAGGAAACGTGTGCTGGTGTTCAAGAATCACTGCAACAGTCTCCCAAGAAATCCACCAGAAAACGTTCTGCTGAACTTGGAATACCAAGGGCTACCATGATGGATCATATGAAAAAGGACTTGGATGTCAAAGCTTATAAGCCATGCGTATAGTGTCCTGGGACTTTTCGGCCACCCTGTATACATATATATATATATATATATATATATATATATATATATATATATATATTTATATTTATATTTATATTTATATATATAAATTTATATATATATATATATTTATATATATAAATTTATATATATATATATATATTGTGTACAGAAAGTTGTTAGTTGAGACAGATCATTGGTACCGTCGGTTTCAAGCCCGATAATAAGGCCCGTTTTCAATATCATCGGGCCTTATTATCGGACTTGAAACCGACGGTACCAATGATCTGTCTTAACTAACAACTTTCTGTACACAAAATATAAATACGCTCTTACAATTTGGATTTTCCTTTTAATTGAGCACTCTGCTGGAATTCTTTTTCAAAAAAAAAACTAATCATATATATATATATATATATATATATATATACTCTGCTAGAAAATTAATCACACTTATATTTCTACACAGCCACTATTCCTCCATATATCGAGCATTATTGCTACATCAGAGCTGGTGCATGTACCACGAGTTCTTTTTAAATAGGATCCAAAAAAGAATCCCCGATCTAATAACCTCCCCATCAACGAAGCTTGAAACTCTGTCCCATCGTTGCAATGCTGCATCATTGTGCATGTTTTATAAGTAATTTAATGGAATTTGCGCCGCTGAAGGCATAGCACTTGTGTCCCCAACTCGTGCATACGCGCGACTAACCCGTCAGGCAGCAAAATATCACCCCTTCATTGCGGAGGTCCATAGATTCCGGAATGCCTTCTTACCTAATAGCTAATTGCCTGTGACTATTAGTCTTTCATATTTCTCGCGTTCGTGTTTCCATGTGTTTTGTTTTATGCTTCATCAACCTCGGAGGTTTTTATTATTCAAGCTTTTTGTATCTTAAACTACTAGTTTGTGTTTGGTTTGGTTGTTTTATAGTAGTTTTGTTCTTTTTGTTTCCTGTCTTGCAGAAAATGAATAATTTTTGCAATGGAAGACGGAAAAGAGTTACAGTATTAATGTTTGGTACATTTTGAGTTTGGAAATAAGTCGGGAAATGGGGGAAGAAGAAAGAAAGTGGGGAAAAGTGTGGGTAAAGGTGGGATGTTGTTTTGGTTTTTGGTTTTGCAGAATTAATTAAGTTTTGCTAAAGGAAATATAAAAACAATTAAAAAACACCAGTGTTAGGTGCGTTCCGTCTCAGGGAGTCAATATCTTTAGCCTTAACTAGTAGCGCCAGTCTGCTTCCATGATTGTACAAACATGTAGAAGCTTAAATGTAACGTGAATAAGCATCTTCCTGCTTAACTCCCCAAGTAGTCCCCTGTAGTCATGATCACAAATAACCTTTTACATCCAAGTGGCAATATGGTTTGTCTGGAGTGAATAACAGCAAAAACAAAGACGCTAGAACATATTTCGTTTATCAAATGCTTAAGTGTCCCATCCCACGACGCAGGAAAAAGGCAAAGGATTTTCAGTCGTAGTTATGAAGATAACGAACTAGGTTGGCGTGAAGGGTAGATCAACCCTTACTGATACCTGTATCTCGATAGAATCGTTCCAGTCGTAGTACAACGACACGTATTACCACCGCCACCTACAACCGGTGTCATGTCAGTCGGGTGGACAGGTATTCGTTTCGCTCTCAGATGACACCCGATGCTGATCGATGGCACTTGGGCAGATTTAAACGTGGGCCAAGCCATGGGGCGCCTCTAGTTCCCATCGGAATTCGTCGGTTTGTTTGTTTGAGAAGCCCAGATGAGATTACACGTCCTCGTTGTGACTCCCTGTTGGGAATACTGAACCCTCAAATTATTCGTGTCTCATCTCTGGCATGATATAAATACTGGGAGAATCGATATTTGCGCGTATTATCTTCCTCTCTCTCCCCCCTCTCCCCCCTCTCTCTCTCTCACACACACACACATACAATGATTTACATATATATATATATATATATATATATATATATATATATATATATATATATATATATTAAATCCCCAAAACAGTGTTTCATGGTAAACAACTGATGATCCTTTAAAAAATAAAGTATTACTTGTACTGTAGTGAATTCGAGAGAGCAATTCGATGCAGTGATTGGAGGTGATTGAATGACTTACTGACTAAATCGTTTTCTAACGAATGATAAAAAATAATTTTTTTGTAAAATTTTAAAGGTTAAAAACTTCCAAGACTATATATATATATATATATATATATATATATATATATATATATATATATATATATATACTAGTATGAGTGCCCGGCGTTGCCCAGGTGTTTGGAGGTGTGTGTTGAGCAAAAAAAAAGTGGTAGTAGCAAGGCAGGCTCGAACCCATACCGCGAAGGACGAAAAGAACAGGAAAAAGTGGCGTCTTTGCTGTTACGACCACCGGCAAACCAGAAGTGATGTAGGTCTAAATTAAGGCTAAACAATCGAAAAGAGAGGATGACTTTCGAAAATATCGGCGAAAAATCGACCCCCCCCCCTGTAGAAAAGTTCCCAGTTGAAGGTGAAGATATTAATGTTTTTTGCCAATTTTTCGATATTTGTCGTCTGAAACGTTGCACTTTAAACGATACTGATTTTGGTAAAATCCGTTGGCTCTGGCAAAAGTTTTAGGCAGACATGAAAACATACATACATAGATTTATATATTGATAACTAAAAATTTTCGACTCAAACCGATTAAAAAGCTTTCCCTATCTCTGAATATACTTTATGTCAAATTTCAAATGTTTAGACTAGAAATTGCCTTAGTTATTTGGTAGAGACCGCAGAGGTCAATTTTCTTTTATAAATTTGACCCTATTATGACCCCTTAAAATGTATTGTTTTGGGCTCAAATCAAGTTATTAAGTTAGATCCATGTCCAATGAACCTGTATCTAAAATTTTAAGTGTGTAGACCCAAAATTGTCGGAGGAGTTTGGTAGAATTCTATCAGTTACTTGAATCGTACCTGGTTTGTATATATTAATCGTAATAGATCTTTCTCATAAATTAAGTTTTTATAATGTAAATTTCCCAGAATGGTGTTTTATATTTTTTATGTAAACATCTGATGAGTACATGTGTAAATATGCAGCAATAACATAATTTTATCCTCTACTCTATTATAAGACACGTATACGTATACATATATAATGTTTTGATAGTAAAATATATATACTTTTAATCTGCGTATACTCTTAATGCATATATTCAATACAGTTGTTTTTAAAAAATACCGCATTTATTTAAGCTCAATAAAAACGGATTTGCACTTTACAAGCATATACGAGGGGTGTGCAATAAGTAATGCCCATGACCAACTTCCAGTTGTCTGATCTAGCTGAAATTTTGCATGTGCAATGATTTATATCTCTACGGGTTATGGCAAAATACAGCTCTGAACTAATTGTGGTTTCTGTTTTACGGGTGTTTGAACTGAGTCAGTGTGAAATGGAGCATGTTGAATGTCGAGCAGTGATCCTGTTTTTGTATTTGAAAGGACGCACACCACAGGAGACTTTTGATGAAACGAGAGAAACTTATGGTGATAATGCCCCATCATATGACCTTGTAAAACGCTGGCATCGTGAATTCAAACATGGCCAGAAGTCTGTGGAAACAGTCCCCAGACCTGGTCGCCCCCCTTCTGCCATTGATGAGGCATCTGTCCGTCAAGTTGAGGCTTCCATTTTGGAAGATCGGCGCATTGCTATTCGCCAAATAGCCCAAGATGTCAAGATTAGTACAGGGTCTGTGGAAAGTATCATTCATGACCATTTGCATATGTATAATGTGTCTGCCAGATGAATTCTCAGGTTGCTCACACCATTCCAGAAGCGAGAACGCGTCGAGTGCTCGAGGATGAATTTGGAGATGTGCCAAGAAGAGGAGTCAAAGTTTTTCAAAAGACTGATTACACAGGATGAAACCTGGGTCCATCACTATAATCCAGATACCAAAACCCAGTCAATGCAATAGAAGCACTTGTACTCACCACCTCCAAAGAAGGCATGCTCACAGTCTTCTGGGACCAGGACGGAGTAGTGATGACAGATTTCCTGGCAAAGGGTACCACAATTATAGGAGCCTACTACGCTTCACTGTTGAGGAAATTAAGGGAAGCTATCAAAATCAAGAGGCGGGGCAAGATCATCAAAGGTACCCTTCTCCTGCAAGACAACGCTCCGGTCCACAACTCGCATGTCCCCAGATCAGAAGCACGGGCGTGTGGTTATGAAATCCTTCCCCATCCTCCCTACTCTGCTGACCTTGCACCCTCTGACTTTCACCTCTTCCCAGTCATGAAGTTGTTTTTTAAAGGAAAGCGTTTTCCAGATGATGCAACCTTGATTTCTGAAGTCACGTCGTGGTTGGAGGACCAACCTGGGGTGTTCTGCAAAAACGGTCTCATTTATTCAATATATATGTATATATATATATATATATATATATATATATATTGCGTAAAACGATTCATAATTTTGAATTAAAATTCAGTTTCAAAAGGAAAAACGAGCAAAATCAACTCGATTGTACGGTCGTTTCAGAAACAAAGGGCATTGTTTTTCTTTTAATAGTATTAATACATTTACTAATGCATTAAAGTAAAATCTGCTCTTTAGACTCCACGTCCAATTCCCTCTAATATATATATATATATATATATATATATATATATATATATATATATATATATATATATGAGCAAATAGTTAATAAAATATGTTAAAAAACACTTTAAAATGAGTATTATGGACCATCTTCTTCCAAATATGGGATTTCCTGGGATTTTACTTGTACAAATGGAAATTCTTTTAACTTTCTTGAAGAGTTACATTTGGATTTTACCATCACTGGATTTTTTACTTTTCCACCAGACTATCCATTCATGTGTAATCACCTTTTTCTTCACCATATTCCCTCTGCTTCACTTTTTTTGTTTTCAAGTAAGATCTTTGACTTATTTGTTGTTTCATGAGAAGGAAAGTATTTCTTCGAAACTCCGCGGATTAAGGACTATCCATTTATCTAGTGTTTCCTTTTCAGATTAAATATGTTTTTAACTCATTTCAAAGTGTTTTTTAACATATTTTATTAACTATTTTCTCATATTATAAGCTCTATTTCCTATTTGGTTTTATCGAGCTTTTACATCTGGCTGAGATAATTTTATAAATATTAATTCTTTAATATTTATAATATACTTTAATTTTACCATCTTGGATCATTTTGGTAAATTTAATTGTAATTTATATATATATATATATATATATATATATATATATATATATATATACATACATATATATATATATATATATATATATATATATATATATATATATATATATATATATATTAGGGACTTCCAAAATAAGGCCTCCTATTTTTTAACTAAAAACTACAATGTTACAAAGCTACGAAGATGGAAGTGGTACCATTAAAACGAGTATCTTTTTATACACCTGAAGTTATTTTTCTATATAGTCATCACTA
The DNA here is from genome assembly GCF_053919585.1 of Euprymna scolopes. Classification (NCBI taxonomy): domain Eukaryota; kingdom Metazoa; phylum Mollusca; class Cephalopoda; order Sepiida; family Sepiolidae; genus Euprymna; species Euprymna scolopes. The sequence goes on along the minus strand of NC_136509.1, from coordinate 10,029,956 downwards.
TTCCCAAGGCAGTTGTTCGTAAAAGTGTGTACTAACCTTAACTGCATCGACTTCGTAAACGTTGGACAGGCGCCTTGAATGTTGATCAGTCCAATTTTCTCTCGAGGGTAGAGGGTACTCTCTTAAGCCATGGTAGGCACCCCACCGCGTCAAAAAAAAAAATATCCTTGGTAGCCCTGGCAAAGCATCAAATATTCAGCTACCGACAAAATTTGAATTACACTACAAACTCGTGTAGTGAGTTCAAACTGGGATACGGTCGCGCTGGATGGATAGAATAATAAAATCTGTACATATATATTGAGTATTTTTGAAATAATATAGTTTTTTTTTAAATTCAATTCGTTTGAATTTATATATATAATGATTTTTGCATCTTTCCAAGTGATCGCCGTCGTATTGAGTTCTCCCCCATCTCATCGTATATGCCATCTTAGCTGATATTGCAGTCTTGCCGAAGATTTGCACATCTTGAAACAGATGTGGCTTACAAATTTAGCAATTTCCACTGAGTTGACTTACTTTGGAAATTGAAGGGTACTCCTATGCGAAATGTTCATTTCAACTGGCCGACATGTTTTTACTTCTTTTTGAGTATACTCACATAAAATTCATTTCTTCACGTCGTTCGATATTTAGATTTTGTTATGCTTCTCTTGAGTACAACATCGATAGAGAACACAGCTGAAACGCTAAATGTTTTGGTTTCGATTCTAGCTGATGGCACTACATTCATATAATTAATTATTGTCTTCTTTAACGAAGCAGTAGACTTGCAAATTTTGCTGCATGTTAAACAGATCGTTTTGTTCGGGCTAATAGGTGCAAAGTTGCCCTGAACATGAGTTTTGTGTGACTTTTGACAGAAGCCCTCGTTCACAAGTGTCGCATTTCAAACTCTGTGTGTCATAGTTAAGACCATTAATTAAACCTTTGCGAAGCTCTCGCTTCAGCTTGTTGTGGGCCTGCTTTCTTTTCTTGTTCGGAATACAATGTAAAAAGAATAGAACTATACATACAATATTGTAATGACTTTGCAACTGCCGCTTGGCACTTCTACCCGCGCGGGGTAAATGAACATAAGCTTTAAAAAATTTATTGTTTTTGAGCAAATTAAGATTTTTTTAAATTTCGTTTAAAAATAATGGCCACTTCTGTTTTTATTTGAATGATTGCCTTCTGGCCAACCTTTCATTGGTTGATTTCAGTATCATGACGATTTTTGGATTGTAAATGTCGACTTTTATAAGTTTTCAGGTATGCTGACAACGAATATCACAGTTAAATTTGGAGATAAGTCGTTTATCACCTTCCCCCTTATGGAAAAAAATGGAGTGTTTATTCCGAAAGTTGTTCTTAACATAGAGAGATTGGGGTGTTTATTCAGAAAGCCGTTCTTAACATGAGGAAGTTGGAGGTGTTTATTTCGAAAGCAATTCTTAATATGGAAAGTTTAGGAGTGATTAATCGGAAACCCATTAAGCATGTGCATTACTAATTCCTTGGTTGTGAAAAAATGGCTGCCAGGGATTACATTAGCGTTTACGTTGGATAACAAATGTTTTCATATCTGGTAAACTACGTAGCAATCCCAAATTATACTGGAATACTCGTTGTCGTTACCTGAAAAGTCGACATTTTGAAGGTGAACGGTGAGTTTTAGTTAATGTAAAAAAATACCGAAAAATTTCGATTTTAGTCAGAATGACCAATTATTTAAAAAATGTTATTTCAATTAATATTTGTTTTTATCAAAATGCAATTTGATTTTATTAGTTGCGAAAATTTCTATTTTGCATTAAAATAAAACTCTATTTTGTGTTGCTATAGTTTTCTAAAAAATATTTGAATTCAGTTAATGTGTAAGGAAAACTTTCTAAAAAAAAACGCAACACATGCATTCAAAAATTTTAGAATTTCCGTTTGAAATAAATATTTGTTTATCTAATCGATGAATGAATAAAAAAGAAAAAATATATACGGCTGTATTTGTCTTATTTCTTCACAAAAAAAAAGAAAAAAAGAAATTATTTATAGAAAAAGAAGTTAAGTGAAGTAAATGAAAATCTATTTATAGAAAAGAAAACTATCTAAAGGGAACATTATCAAAGTTAGGTTAGACATTTCTTTTACATAGGCATCACCACTTATCAAGGCCAAGAGGTCACTCGAGGATAAGGGTTAAAGAGTATACAGTAGAAATTGAAAAATATAGTAACTGTTAGTAATGGAGATTCGGTAAATTTGGTAACTTATATGGAATGGCTACTTAAAAACTTGTTTACGTTAGACTTGAAGACAACCATATTGTAGTCAGCTGGAAACGGAATACAATTCCATAGGCGTGCAATTCTAAGAAAGAAGCTTTGCTAATGGAATCTATGCTTAGGTTTAGGCACAGATAAAGAGTGGGGGAAACTAGTGATAGTGTTTTCTGCTAGACGGGTGTTTCTTGTGAAAGTTTGGCTAGGGGGGGAACCATAGAATGGAGCTCAGCCGAGCACTTGCCATTAAAATAACGATTAAGCAGAGACAAACTCGCAACATCTCTTCTATGAGAAAGAGGTTGCAGGGAAGAGAAAAGGATATCCTCCACAAGGCTACGAAGTCTATTTTGAACTCTATCAAGGCAGGATAAGTCCTTTCTAGCAGCTCCTGCCCAGATGTGGCAACAGTACTCCATCCTTGGACGTACCTGGCTCTAATATAGATAGAGAATTACATCAGCAGTGAGATATCTACTGGATCGATAGAAGGATCCCACCATTTTTCCAGCGGCCTTGGCAAACGGACTATAAATATTTCTAATTTTTAAATCTCGAGCAATATTTACGTATTACTTGGGAAAAAAAGAAAAAAGAAAGGAAACGTACGAACCGGACATTAGCCCAAGTAACCTTTTCTTTCAAAACTGTACTTAGAACGTGTCCACTATCGTGAAAGATTTACTTAAAAAAGTATAAATTATTTTCATTGAATTTTGCCTTCGTCCGTGAGGGATTTCCGGCAAAACAAAAATTGTCATTTAAAAATATTCATCGTCTTTAAAGACTGTAAGAAATTAAAAAGAAAAGGTATATTTTCTAAGCCAGCAAATAAATATTTGATTCTGCTTGCCGTAAAATACGTTTAAATATATTTAAAATCATGCAGATATTCGTATTTATTAATAGAAAGACATGATGGCAAAAGTTAAAAAATAAAATGACTTGGTGCCATCAGCTAGAATCGAAACCAAAATATTCAGCAATACAGCGTGTTCTCTACCGATGTTTTTATCAATAGAAGCATAATAAAATCTAAATATTAAAAGACTTGAACAAATCCATTATATGTGAGCATGCGCAGAAAGAAGTAATTGTCTAGTGTACAGCATTGGTAAATTTAGTTTGGGTGTCACTTGCTGTTGAGAATGGAATATGTGTATGTGTGTATGTGTATGTGCTCTCTCTCTCTCTCTCTCTCTCTCTCTCTCTCTCTCTCTATATATATATATATATATATATATATATATATATATATATATATATAGAGAGAGAGAGAGAGAGAGAGAGAGAGAAATCGTGGTGACTTGAAATGCATGTGATAATTCTTTTTTTAATTGTAATCAGAATCGCTCCAGACAATACATGGAGCCATTCAATGTAAGGACCTAACAAGAACGAAACATGATTATAACAAAACAGTTTTCAAATAATCCATCAATCTATCTGATCAGGCTCCTTGCTTGAACCAATGTGACAGTGAACGCAAATCGTATATATCGCTCTCTGATAGTAGTAGATATGGCAGGTAGGTTGCCATAAAGTTGCTGTTTCGTAGGATTATCTTGCTATGACATATTTAACACTGTTCGTAGTATACAGGCGTGCTGTCTAGCTTTCTTTCAATATTTTTGTGAGTGTCCAGGTTGTAGCACCGTCAACAAGGACAGACTCTACCACTGCTCTGAAGGAGTACTTTTTCATTTTTTTCAGTTAGCCCTGAAGATCATACTGACCGCAGCTTATCCAGATTTTCGAATAATCCAAATAATCCAAATTATCAATACTTATCTACAAAATTCAGAAACAAAATAAATAAATGTTTCCCTTATAACTGGTTACTAATGATTCTGTGCACAATGAAAATCGTAATTATTAAATGTGGACACAAGGGTATCGCAGATTACTGCATCATGTCAACCTTGAACGCAGATGACAATTCAAATAAAACAAAGAAAAAGTTCCACTATAACCACCCAACAAGGACATGTTATTCACTTGTCACTTGTCTGAGCAGAGATCGCGTTCCTCGTCACCGTTTCTCTATCTGCGACGTGCCATATCGTGCCACCTGAGGGCGTAGTCGAAAACAAAGGAGGGCATCATTTTGGCAGGAAGCACCAACAAACTCGACCCTATAAGTCAGTGACAAGCAGATTTTCTTTTGTCCTCAGTTTTATTTATTTGTGTATTTATTCTTGATATGAAGCTCAATCAGGGTATTTGTAATTTAGTAAAGGTTTACAGACCGAATGTTATCTCTCCTAGTAGCTAATCTATCTGACATTTGAGACTAACAAGTTCTTGCTTTAATCACCTTTAGCAACGTACACATGCACAAAAAATACGCACGCACACACACACACACGCATATATATATATATATATATATATATATATATATATGTATATATATATATATATATATATATATATATAAGATTGGTATAGACAAAGTAAAATATAACCACAGTAGCTCGCGACTGTCAATGCGATAGTTATAGGTTCGATCCAAGGCTGGGAAAAGGTGTATGTCTAGCCGAACAGATGAGTTGTGATACAACGAAACAGTACTGTATGTGGATGACTAATAAGCCCCACTCTTGGGGTTGAACACTTTGTAAATATATTTTCACCCGACGCGTATTTAAGCAATTAAGCGACGCCCACTGTATGTTTGTAAACAAACTGACAGTTTGAGCACCGTACGACGGGCAAATGCTAATTTAATAGGCATTTGAGGAGAAATATTTACGGGCACTGATTCTTGGTCTAGTGGTTAGAGCTGCCGACTGTCAACGCGATGGTTGTAGGTTCGATGACTATATATATATATATATATATATATATATATATATATATATATATATATATGAATATAAATGGCATAATCTCTGTGTGTAAGTGTGTTTGCGGAACGGGCTCTAGAAACTTTCAAGTATATGGGATTCGGACTTGTGTGATGTATTCGAATTGGTTTTGAGCCGGAAGAAGATATTGCTAAAGAGTCGAAATGTAATAATTGGAACTTGGCAGGCGTAAAGCGAACTGATATGTTTCTTTACGCATGCGCACATATATATTTAGTTGACACTTATATTTTTACATATTAGTTGACACTTATATTGTTACATATTGTTACAAATAGATTATATTCAAACTAATACTTATATTTTTAGACATAAAAATTGTAACAATTCCAAAGAATCACAATGGTTTACATTTGTTTAATTGATTGTGTGGATGGGGGAGGAGGAGGGTAATCTGATTCAAATTCACAAATAAGTGGGCCTGCATCATCGTGGCAGGCCCCGTGATGGTGACGAACTCCAAATTCGCGTGCACTATGCCTAGGTGGTTGAGTTTATGAAGAGCCACACTAAGTATGACCTTAACCTTGAAAAATGGCGTACAACATCTCTAGGTTGGAGACTATCATCATGTCAGGTTTGGTATGATCGGAATAGTGGTGTGAGCTGTAGGAGAGTGGTACAGACAGATACACACACACGCTACTACTTTATATATAGAGATATATAGATATGTGTGACTCTGTGTGTATAAGTGCATGGAAATGTATGCCTTTGCGTATATTCTCTATTCTTTATGTAAACTAATCTTTTCGAAATCAAAGCTCCATGTCTGTTAAGGGACAACGATAGGACAATAAAAAATTACTGAAAAAAAAAAAAACGGACGGAAGACATGTCTAAAAATTGAACGAAATATATAAATTAAAATATCGATGTGAATACTGTAACTCTTATCTACCACGGACTATTGTCCACAGTCACGATGGCTTACAAGTTAAGTGCGATCCCCAACCGCGGTATCACAAATGTAGCATCGTCTCGTGTTAGGCCCTTTAAATGTATTCAAAAAAGATTTTAAAAGATTCACTAGAATTAACAGGAAATAATAATTATACAAGTAAACGTCGGCCCTGTCGGTGGGGCATTAGAATACGCCGACTGCCCCCCTGCAGAGGGTAAAAGTCCCTCAATGGGGGTCCTGGATATCACCTTAAACTATATCCAGTGGTGAGGCCCCAGCTTGTGGGCTTTGGGGAGTGTGGAACCACCCTTTAATTACCATTGCTCCCAGGTCCACTCTGACCCGGAGTGGTAGTACCTGTTAGGGTCCCAACTATGGGTTAAATAGAAACCGACGTGAAAACAACAAATATATTCTATTAAAAAAATTTTCCTTCAAAATCTTTGGATTCGGCATTAAATAACCCGAAAAGGGTTGATATGCCGTAAAACAAAAACAACCAACCAACTAACAAGTAAACGTGTATAGATAACTAAATACACAAATACGAAATATGAAAACTGTATTCATTTTTGAACATAAGTTATAAGTAGGAAAAGATTGAAAGCGAAAGCTAATCGGTTTCCAGAAGTAAATGGAAGTTAAGAATGTAATAATTTCTTGTATTTCATTACATATAATGTTTATAACTTGTTACGTTTACTCTTACCTAGCAGAACTGTACTAGCCACGTGACACATTTCGTTAATGAATTCTTTACTCTTCCTTTATAGTTCAATAATTGTTCGCATGATTATAATTATTTGTTATTTAGTTTCTTTCTTAAAGTAAATCGTATCCAGTTATTTAATTTATTCCAAGTTCATGGTTATGGTTCACCAACAAGGGTGAAAGACGTCTACGGTGTTTCAACCGAATGTAATTGTCATTTTTAATAAAACCGAAGTTACTTTTTATTTCGTTCGTGTATACTTTCCATAATTTACCTGCGCCTATTTTCCACCCCCCAAACACACATTTTCCAACATAAATGAAAAACGCAAGTCTCTATGATTTTTTTAAATTATTTTTTTATCGTCATTTTACCCCGCAGGGTCACTTAGCCTTGAGGGGCTACGATTTGGGACCAAATTTGCAGGAATGCTCTTTATGGAGTTGGGGAGCGAGTTGTCCGTTCACATTACACTTGAATTTCTGCATGTCAGTAAAGTCAGGGGAGCAGGGGCCACAAAGGGAATTCCAAAATGTAGGAGTTCGATGGAAAAATCTATTCCAGTAGAATGCTTTACGGATTTCCTGTTTTAGTTTAACATAAATCAGTAATGTGCCTAAATTTAATAGTTTGCAGTAATAGGTAATAATTGATTATATTTTGCATAAACGATTTTGACAATGGTTTGGATCTATTTTATAGAACTATGACTATATTATTTTATAGAACTATGACTATATTATTTTATAGAACTATGACTATATTATTTTATAGAACTATGACTATATTATTTTATAGAACTATGACTATATTATTTTATAGAACTATGACTATATTATTTTATAGAACTATGACTATATTATTTTATAGAACTATGACTATATTATTTTATAGAACTATGACTATATTATTTTATAGAACTATGACTATATTATTTTATAGAACTATGACTATATTATTTTATAGAACTATGACTATATTATTTTATAGAACTATGACTATATTATTTTATAGAACTATGACTATATTATTTTATAGAACTATGACTATATTATTTTATAGAACTATGACTATATTATTTTATAGAACTATGACTATATTATTTTATAGAACTATGACTATATTATTTTATAGAACTATGACTATATTATTTTATAGAACTATGACTATATTATTTTATAGAACTATGACTATATTATTTTATAGAACTATGACTATATTATTTTATAGAACTATGACTATATTATTTTATAGAACTATGACTATATTATTTTATAGAACTATGACTATATTATTTTATAGAACTATGACTATATTATTTTATAGAACTATGACTATATTATTTTATAGAACTATGACTATATTATTTTATAGAACTATGACTATATTATTTTATAGAACTATGACTATATTATTTTATAGAACTATGACTATATTATTTTATAGAACTATGACTATATTATTTTATAGAACTATGACTATATTATTTTATAGAACTATGACTATATTATTTTATAGAACTATGACTATATTATTTTATAGAACTATGACTATATTATTTTATAGAACTATGACTATATTATTTTATAGAACTATCACTATATTATTTTATAGAACTATGACTATATTATTTTATAGAACTATGACTATATTATTTTATAGAACTATGACTATATTATTTTATAGAACTATGACTATATTATTTTATAGAACTATGACTATATTATTTTATAGAACTATGACTATATTATTTTATAGAATTATGACTATATTATTTTATAGAACTATCACTATATTATTTTATAGAACTATGACTATATTATTTTATAGAACTATGACTATATTATTTTATAGAACTATCACTATATTATTTTATAGAACTATGACTATATTATTTTATAGAACTATGACTATATTATTTTATAGAACTATGACTATATTATTTTATAGAACTATGACTATATTATTTTATAGAACTATGACTATATTATTTTATAGAACTATGAATATATTATTTTATTTAATATTTATTGATTTCTTTATGTTTTTCTTTTTAGAAAAATGGGATGAAATGTGTTTGGCGTCGAAGAGTAAAAGACGCATTGCATCGGCATTATTTACAAAACTAAGCGACAATCTTTACAACCGCGTAGTGTACATACACACAATGATTGCCTCTTACATGGACAACTTTTATAACTAAACAGAACATAGATCAACGAAAAGTATTGTGAAATTAGGAATACAAGATGTATGCACTTTATCTTCCCTTTTTTTTTTTTTTTGGTTTAATCACACTGAACCACAACATCATGTGGCTGGGTATAGCTAATACAAACACACACACACACACAAACACACACACACACACACACATATAGATAGATAGATAGATAGATAGATAGATGCATATATATGATAGATAGATAGATAGATATATTATCATATATCTATAGATAGATATATGATAGATAGATAGATAGATATATAGATAGATATATGATAGATAGATAGATATATGATAGATAGATAGATAGATAGATAGATATATGATAGATAGATATATGATAGATAGATAGATATATGATAGATAGATAGATATGATAGATAGATAGATAGATAGATAGATACATTGATAGATAGATATATGATAGATAGATAGATATATGATAGATAGATAGATAGATAAATAGATAGAGATTATGTTTAGCATGCATAAGTATACATACAAATTTATTTATAAGAAAAGTACAAATAACTGTAAACACAATGTATCTGTATCTGGACGCACACCCTTTATATATATATATATATATATATATATATATATATATATATATATATATATATATGTATCTATGTATCTATGTATGTATGTATGTATGTATCTATATTTAGTGACATAAACCACAATAGACAATAAATAATAGATGTTAGTCCACGTTGTACTTGATGTTCGTGTCCGTTCAGGTGAAGTGTAAATAGACTCGGCATCCATTCAGCACAAAATGTACTTCTTTTTTTTATCCTATTCATTATCACTGTCAACTTCTCGCCCCGCTAAAGAAGATTCACATTTATGACATCTTTCGATTTTCTGACTTTTTGTAACAAAATAACCCCCAACAGATGCGAAACTAACATTTACACAATACAAGGTGGATCAACAAAACAATAGCAAAAAAAAAAAAAAAAAAAAAAAACAGTGAATACAAAGAAGAGCTACGGCGGAGGAGTAGAGGCAACGCCTTGATATGAAAGTCGTCGTTGTCGTCGACTCGCGCCGAAATACAAACCTGAAAAATAATCATCTAAACCAATATTTGTCAATTGTTGGCCAGCAAAATTAGGGCAACAATGAAAACCAAAAAAAAAAAAAAAGAAAGACAAATTTTGGATTTGGGGCACGTTTCTTATGCACGAACGGTTGATTTCGTGATGCGCGACTCTCTTTGCAATCTTCATTCGCGATACATGATACCTGTCCATCTATCATATTTATTTTTGGAGAATATGTAGAGATAAAAAGAAAGGGAGAATAAAAAAGGGAGAGAAAAGAAAGACATATAGAAAATGCGATATATAACTATTTATTATTTAAACATATAAGCTATGGACACATGCTTCGTCGTTATACGTCGTTATACGACTCAGCGCAGCTGAACCTACCAGGGATCGAATCCAAGACCCAAGTAGAGCTATGAAACACGTGTCCGTGGCTAGTATATTTTAAACACATATGTATATATCGCTCCCGATCTAGCAGCAACACAAGGAAGAGAGAAAACTATTTCTAATTAGCATTAAGATAATGTATTCGTTTCGTAAAAGTACCACAGGCAAAGCAACAAATAAATGTAACATATATATATATATATATATATATATATATATATATATATATGTGTGTGTGTGTGTGTGTGTGTGTGTGTGTGAACTAGCTGTGAGGGGCACCCGGCTTTGCCGGTCATAAAATAGGCTTAAATAGGACATATTCATTTGTCCAGATTTCGTATATATTATTACACAGTGGTAATTTCAAAAGTAAAATAAAAAGTATCTGTCTGCCATCAGCTAGAATCGAAACTGAAAGCAAAGCTGTAGCATTCTAAGCTGGTGACGTTACCACTTTACCAAGGTGACACGCATGTGAACTGATAAAAATAAACAAGGATGAATGTACAAAATGTATAACGATGTTTTCAAATAAATAAACTCTAAAAAAAATGTGCAATAAATAAACTCTAGAATAAGAAAATCGAAATTAAAAGTAAAATAATTCGCCCCGAACCATCCTTCACCTACCTTTATAACAACAACAAAAAATATAAAGTTTCCCTCAAAGAAAAAGAAAAAGATAACAACAACAATCGCCCCCGATGATAATTGGATGCACCGATAGAATGCGATTGAGTAAAATATCGCTGAACAACAACAACTTTTGGGCGCCATTTTATACAATATGCCTGCTGAAATAAATAAAGACCGTTCGGCGAATGGAAAAGATATCAAGAAAATCCGAAAAAAATAACTCTGTCGTGTTCAATCAAACGTGCTTGAATATATATATATATATATATATATATATATATATATATATATATATATATATATATATATATATATATATATAATGGGGCTCCTTCAGTCTTTAACAGGCTATGGTGTCTGCGCGTGAAATTTCTTTTAGGCAGGAGGTGCGCAATCTCCAACCACACCTCTCCTGAGTCAACATTGTTAAATACCAGTGGCAAGTGAAGTACAGGACGACTGGAAACAAATGCAGAGATAAGCGGAGAGCACATGCAGCGCCTAGAGTTCCCAAATTGTCACCCATCTGGTACTAGCCAGGCTCAACGTTGCTTAACTTCGGTGATATATATATATATATATATATATATATATATATATATATATATATATATATATATATATATATAAGCCCACTCATTTACTTGAAACAACATATAAAAAATTTATGACCTTTAAATGAGTTTTGTGTTTACATTATACAATCCTCGATTATTTTGTAATTAAGTGCAAATTCATACGATTAACCGAATTTAGCTGAATCAAAAGCTCGACTTGATCGTATGTATTAAACGGTCCAATAACCAGGTGGATTTGATGAAATGATAATCCGCATGAATCCGTTTATTATTTTGACTGAAAATTTTAATCGAATAATTGCTCCTTTCGTGTGTAAAATAAATTATCTTGAAAATTTGTGAATGATAACGTCGCACAAAGTAACGCTATATTTTATCGTAGCCGTGCAAGCCGTTAATTATAAAGACTAGCACAAAATGTGTATTAGTCATGATTCTGGGGCCATAGCTGCTGCATATCGCTATTATTTAAATCCGTCTCACCGCAGGACGATGTGGCACGGGTGGTGGAGGAGAATTAAGCCAGTGCCCCTAAAGGTCAGTAGTTGAAAGTACCGAAGCTGCGCTTCTAAGAAAAAGAGCACTCTGGCATTTTCTAAAAATTGCTTGGGCAGTCCCAACTAGACTATGATATATCCGTAATTGGAACGAATAGCCAAAATAATGACGCGAATCACTTTCGCATAACATTTAATTTAGTTTTATGATTGTTGTCTACTGTGTGTGTACGAGTGAACGTGTGTTTTTTTTTATTCTCTTATCAGTTTGTTCAGGCTGGGGATGAAGCATCCTACCGGATGCCATACGTTCGCTCGCTAACTCAAATACTCCAACTGAGAGTTTTTTTTATGATTTTGACCGCCCCTTTAAATGCAATTCTTTGAATCTCTCTTGCACTTGGTTCACCGGGTATATTTACCAGGTAATTTATGAAATTTTTTCATAATCCCAGTTGTCTCTGGAATAACTGAAATAATAGAGATCTTCTAAAAACCCCAGTTTCTTCTGATGTCGTACATAAGACGTAGTATTTAGTTATATCTTTCTTTGCAGCTTTATTTAACCTAGCACCCTTTTACTAGGTTTGCCTCTTTCTCTTTCTTCTCTTATCTCCTCATGCTAGGTTTTCTTGGTTCGTATCTCTAAGAATTAGGCAATCACAGTGGATCGCGTATGACTTATTTTCAACTGTTCTTTCTGGTAAACATGTTCCCAGGATTTGCTGCTGCATTTGATATTCAACATTTTATAAATCGTCTAGTGGAAATATTTACAAACTCCACTGTGTCAGATCGTATGGTAGCAATCCCCTAGCAGAACCTTACAGTTGATTGTCAGGTGACTATTTCTACATAACAGAACCAGTACCTACTGCCATTGCTTAGACCACTCAATTTCTTGGTCTTGGCCAACCATTATAATTCTCTCCTGATACTATTGGAACGATGCTCTTTTCAACCAGTCTAAAGAGCCTTATTAAGCTATATAGTCCCATGTGAATTCATCCAGAAAATACTTGGCACACTGTTGATTGGCTCATTCTTTCAGTTTTTTGCGATGGACGTTCTTCGTGCATTTTGTTGACTCGTTTGGGCGATTTCTGTAGCAGACTTGTTTTCTAATTCTGTCTCCTTAGTGAGACGGTCTTGACCAAAATGTTTGACCGATGTCCTGATGGACGTAGTTCTGTTATAGTATAATAATTGTTATACGCCACACTTAGGCCTCTTTGGGTAGAGCACTGTCGTAAGTCATCTCACCCGCTACTTAATTGGCTGAAAAATGTGAGGTTCGCTGTTTGTTTGTAAACAAAGCGGTGTCATCACTATAAAAGTGGTGAACGAATGTTATATATATATATATATATATATATATATATATATATATATATGTATGTATGTGTGTGTGTGTGTGTGAGTGTGTGTGTGAGTATGTGTGTTTTTTATTTTTTATTACCGTTTTATATGTTTGGTAACATATGTTTCGGATGTTGGACCGTGTTTACGATCTAACAGCCTCGTCAGACCTTACAGAAACATGTATATATATATATATATATATATATATATATATATATATATATATATATATATATATATATAGTGATAGGACGATTCAAATATTTTTCTCGAATCCAATTAATATATATATATATATATATATATATATATATATATATATATATATATATATAGAGAGAGAGAGAGAGAGAGAGAGAGAGAGAGAGAGAAATAAAAAGGAATTATGTGTTCATCGACGTTTCGTCATTATTTCGAGACTTCCTCTGGATGAATTAGATTAAGAAACAGAAACATCCGTACAAATATTTGAAAATGTTTCACGGGCAAAGTGTGACGCTGTTCTATTTCAGAAACGGAAAACGACGTTGGAAATTCAAAAAAGGAGAGGAGCTTGCGTTCTTAAAGAGAGAGTGATGTTTAATAACATCATATAGTCGGTAATATGTTTTTAAAACATATGAACACAGTTAATATTCTGTCTGGAAAAAATATGTTTTTTTTTAAATAAACATATAGGTGTGTAACAGAATATTAACATATATATATATATATATATATATATATATATATATATATATATATATATATATATATATATATATATATATATATATATATATATATATATATATCGCAATGGTGAGAAGCCTTGACTCTCATTTGGGCGATCGGGTTTCGATGCTGGCTTGAGGCAGCTGCCTGTCTGTATGCGGATGACATTATATATATATATATATATATATATATATATATATATATATATATATATATATATATATATATAATAGTACTGTTGTGTGTTGAGCATATTGGGAAGTGATATACAAATTAGCATTAGCGTATTAAGCGAGTCTCTTTGTGCAAACAAATTGAGCTTAGGTATTTAAACAATGTCAAAACTTTGTTAATTCACTGCCCGTGTAGCAACAGCCGAATTGTGCAACGTTCAGAAGTTCCGACTGTCGTTTGGGCGGTCGAGATTTAATCCTGAGTTGAGGTAGTTGCTTGTCTTGCTGTGTATGTGGATATATATATATATATATATATATATATATATATATATATATATATATATTATATATATATATATATATATATGTTTTTCTCATAATTGTGTTGTACTTTTAATGTATTGCGCATTATTTGGATTCTTCGAACTACAGTTCTTATCTTGCGTGTTATTTTCACAACGTTTTGGTAAATGTAACCTGTTGAACTGGAAATCTACACCGAATTCTTGCCAGAAATCTTTCATGGGGGTTACATGCTCTCATTCTGTCAAGCATAACCGATTTGGAATCTTAAGTAATTCGCAAATGTATTTTGAGTATCAACCACACTGAGGATTTAACCACTAACCCCCAGAAGGGTGTAACTTACAGCTGAATTTTATCAAGTATTTTATCAAGTATTCCGTTCGAAATTCCGTGAAGATTCCCGAGTTCGACGGAAAGATTTTCGAGTTCGACAAATAGATTCCCGAGTTCAACAAGACACACCTGAAGAAGATCGGAGGTTACATCCGTCGAAACACTGTAACCTACAACCTGATAATAATCGAAATAAAACGAATTATCAAACCTCAACTGAAAGAATATTTATTTCATATTTTGAAAATATTTCGTTTAATATTCATTATCTAAAACTTGTGTTTCTTACTGAAGCGAATTATACTTTTGAAGCGAAGCGATGGGAATACGAAGAACATGGTATGTCTGTTGATTGAATTATCAAAATATATTAAGACTAGCGCGGGGAGAAGCGCTCGGCTTTGCCCGGGCGTAAATATGCTTAAATGTTGTATTTTAATTTGTCCAGATTCCGTATATATTATTTTATTAAAGTCCAAAGTATTTGGGTGCCATCAGTTAGAATACGGCACAATCACGTTGACACACCAGTTCTCGTCAGCTCACCGAAGTTAAGCAACGTCGAGCGCGGCCAGAACCAGATGGGTGACCATGTGGGAAGGCGGGGTGCTGTATGTACCACGAGGTAAACACCAGGTTGGGAAACTGGCGTAGTCTATCCTTCTCTTGAGGGTAGATGGGCTTGTCTTAAACCGTGGCAAGCAACCCACCTAGTGCTAGCGTCACGATAAAAAATACCCTTGATGGCCCTAGCCCACCTCCCCCACACGGGAGGACCTTTGTGGTCTTCGGGCTAAGATCAAAGTGTAGTATCTATTCCGGCAGATGCTGCAATCAAAGACCATTGCCCTTGTGGCAATCTTCTGGTCCATGTAGGGGCAACCCTACATGGGCTAGTTGGCAAATCACTATTCAGCTCCCATTTCCCACCTCTTGGGAGCTGGACCCCTTTTCCCTTCCCCCTCCCCCTCTCTCTCTTTCCACATTAAAAAAACGGCCTTGTGCCTAATTTGCTCAGTGGGGAAGCAAATAAATACAGCCCTAGCTAAGCATCAAGTACTCAGCTGCGGACCAGATTCGAATTACACTACAAACACATGTAGTGAGTTCAATCTCTGTTGCGGCAGCATGTTACGTTTCGTTTTAGAATCGAAACCGAAAGCAAAACTGTAACATTCAAAGCTGGTGACGTAACCACTGTACCAACGTGACAAATATATGAACTGATTAAAAATTAAAAATAAATGATGAATTTACAAAATGTATATAATGATTTTGTTCAATTCTTATCTCTTTTTGACCCATTAAAAAACGATCTGTAAAAAACATCTAATCATTTGATTAACCCTAGTGCCACTCTGCTACTTTTAGTTTCGGTGGACATAGGGTTTGGAAATATGGAGACAGACAGACATATAGCCTTTTATATATTAGATTAGCCTGGGTGCCCGGCGTTGCCCGGCTGTTTGGAGTTCTGTGCTGAGCAAAAAAAAAAAAAGTGGTAGTCGGCAAGCAGGCTCGAACCCGTAAGGCGAAGGAGGAAAAGAACGTGAAAAAAGAAAAACATGGCGTCCTTGCTGTCGCGCCTATTGCCAAACCGGAACTAACGTAGGTTTAAATTTAGGCTAGTCAATCGAAAAGAGGGGATTTCTTTTCGAAAATATCAGCGAAAAAAAGAGACCCCTCCCTGTAGAAAAGTCCCCGGTTGACAATGAAGGAATTAATCTTTTTGCCAATTTTTCGATATTTGTCGTCCGAACGGTTGGGCTTCAAAATGATGCCGATCTTGTGAAAATCCGTCGATTCTGTCGAAAGTTTTAGGCAGGAATACAAACATACATACATACGTACATACATACATGCATACATGTATGCATACATTTAAACAAAAAGGTGATATTTATGTTATTAACTAGCGGGGGTATCCGGCGTTGCCAGGGTGTTTGGAGGTGTGTGTGTGTAAGGGGCGTATAGTAAAGAATAAGTGAAGTAATAACATTGTTTAAATATTAAAAAAAAACGATGTTAAACTTCTTTTAAAAATCGGAAAAACTTCCCCTCCCCCCCAAAAAAAACAGATAACAAACGTAAAACTTCTTTAAAAAAGGAATCGGAAAAACAAAAAGCAAAAATAAGGAAAAAATGATGAACGTATTCGGAAAAAAAAACACAGCGAAAAGCGAAAAAAAAATGGCATAAATAACCCTTCGATTCGGTTAAGTCCATGGTGCGTTTCACCCAGTAGAAAACATTGAACGAAAAGGAACGTTAAAATTTCATTCCAGTTTTTTTAAGCAACTACAAAATGAAAAAAAGCGAAAAAAATGGCATAATTTTTTTCTTACATTTTCACCCGAAAAAAGGCACATTGCCACTTTGATGTAGGGGGCTACTATCAGGGGCAACAACTAATGGGGTACTATGTAGGGATTTGGGCAGCAAGATGTCGGTTCATGTTACACTTGAACTTCTGCACGTCAGTACAGTTGGGGAAGCAGGGACCTAGAATGGAATTCCAGAGTCTAGCGTTTCTGGGGAAGAAACTACTGGAGTAAAAAGATCTTTTACATCTAGGGATCTCTACACTGTGGGGGTGGGATTTAGCAGCCCGTCGGGTTTGTCGAGGGTGTTCACGTCGTGGGGGCACAAGTGCTTGCAGTTCGTCAGAGAATTCATCATTGAAATACTTGTAGAACAGGCAGACGGATGCTACATTTCGTCGATGGGACAGAGGCTGAAGCTCAGATGTCAGTTCAGGGCCTATCAGATTTGCGACTCTCTTTTGAACCTTGTCAAGGAGCGAGAAACTAGTAGCAGATGCACCAGCCCAAATATGACAATAATACTCCATAAATGGGCGAATGGTGGCCTTAAAGAGGTACAGGATACTTTCGGGTGTTAGTAGTTGTCTAGCACGGTAGAGATAGCCCACCTTCCTTGCAGCGGCCCTGTCAATGCTTTTAATGTAATTGTTCCAACTCATGTTTCATGTGAACATTAGGTCAAGGAGTTTGAAAGATGTACTCTCAGATAAAGAGTCGTTGGCTATTGCTATAGGTGGTAGAGAAGGTTTCTTGTAATTATTGAATGAAACTAGTTTAGTCTTCGCAGCATTGAACGTGACCATCCATTTTTGTCCCCATTCCACTACAGATTGGAGGTCTTCTTCTAGTGTTTCTGCCATTTCTTTAGATATGCGTTTATTTGTTTTCCTGTCGTGCCTGTTATAGACTGTGGTGTCATCAGCATATATACCCATCTCAGAGGCAATTTTGTCGGGGAGGTCATTTATGAATATCAGGAACAGTAGAGGTCCAAGGATAGACCCCTGAGGCACTCCCGCATTTATATCATATTGTTTAGATGTACGACCGTCGAGGACAACCTGGATTTTTCTCTTATCTAAGAAGGATATAATTATGTTAAGTATTCTACCAGTGATACCGTATGATCTAATTTTCCTAAGGAGACCCTCATACCATACCCTGTCAAAAGAATTAGATATATCTAAAGCTACCGCTCTGTCCTCCCCCGCTTTGTCCAGTGAATGGTATATACGTTCAGAGATTACTGTTAGGATATCTGCTGTGGAACGGGCTTGTCTAAATCCATATTGTTGGTCAGTCAGAAGTTTAGCATCTGCAAGTTGATGGACTAGAGCATGGTTAATTAAGATCTCAAATATTTTGGAAAAAAGTGGGAGGAGGCTAATGGGGCGATAATTTAATGGGTCAGTTCTTTCACCAGAATTCTTGAATACTGGTACCACAGAAGCAGTTTTCCAACAGCCCGGAAAGCAAGATTCATTAAGGCATTTGTTGTAGAGTTTGGAGAGAACTGGAGCTACTTCGGCTGAGCATTTTTTAATAGCACAGCTGGGATGAGATCGAGTCCACATGCTTTTGAAGTGTCAAGATTTTTTATGATAGCATGCACATGAGCAGGGATGATTTTCAGATCGTCTAGTGTGGCGTATGTCCGCATAGGAAAGTCAGGTAGGGCTGGTTGGAAGGGTCCAGTGTGGAGTTTGAGGCAAACCGACTGGCAAGCATGTTAGCCTTGTCGGTTGCTGAGCAAACAACCTCATGATTGTTGGTTAGCGGAGGAATTGTTGATTGCGTATTATTTACTACACTGTTGTAGATTTTCCAGAAGTCACAAGTTCCTAGTTTTTGTGCTTCGATTCGGTTAAGGCTATGGGTCGTTTCGCCCAGTAGAAAGCATCGAACGAAAAAGAACGTTAAAATTCCATTCCATTTTTTTAAGCAACTACAAAACAAAGCGAAAAAAATGACATTATAACCCTTAGATTCGGTTAAGTTCATGGTGCGTTTCACCCAGTAGAATGCATAGAACGGAAAGGCACGGTAAAATGCATTCCAGACCGGTGTTCCTTCGTAATTATCCCTTTTAAACGGTCCCGGAAACGGTGTAAGTGGTGGTGGGGGAAGGAGGAATTAATTAGAGAGCAAAAATTTTACTACTTCCATTGATTTTACCCGATTGTAACAGCTAACTCTCAGCAGAAAAAATATAGGAATCTACGATTATCGAGGACGTGGAGTAGTAATATCCCTATAACACACCTCAGATATTGTGTTGCAGTGTGTGCATATTACATTCGCATGAAATGTCTTGATTTTTAATCCTATTAACGTCAAAATCATAGGGGAAAATAATTTAATTATATATATATATATATATATATATATATATATATATATATATATATATATATATATAGGGATAATATAATCGATAACGACTAATTAGCATTGTTTTCATCTCTATTACAATTGTTCAAGCAGGACAAAATTAGTTTTATCTGCCAAAATCTGTAACTCTGAAAAAAAAACATTCTTTAAATACTAGAAAACCGCTAATACGCTCTGAAGCTATCAAGTCTTCATTTTCGTCTCTAGTCTTACAGAGAAAGTATGTAGGAGTTATCTAATTCATATACGGTCTACAATTACATGCATATCGCGGGGAGATGACGCCGATAGGTTTTTGCAGTTCTTGCAAAGAGTGTGAACGCCCTAATACATGCAACATGTAGTTTCTAAAATGGTTTCCTACCTGGTACTGACCAGGTTCAACGTTGCTACTTTTAAGATGTGTCCATTCAATATGGGCGATAAAATCTGCTTTTTTTTTTTTCAAAGGAGTCCCTACGATCATCGTCCCAACAACAAAGGTAATTTTAAAATACCGTTCAAAATATTCTATATTTAAGTTGATGGATGTGTTGTTTGCCTTCAGGTCAAAATATCGTAGATAAATAATTTTAAAATGATTTATTTAGATGAACAAATATCGTAATTCATGTTTAAGTTTCTTGTTTCTTTCTGAGGATCACGTGACAATAGTGCTTACTGCAATAATGTATCACAGAATTCTAAACGTTAAAGCCTCTTCAGCGAGGGAGGGCGTATCTTCTTTTTTGAATTGTCTTCTGCCATCGTAAGTATTAGGACACCTGCTTGGCGCTAAACTCCCTAGGAGTTAATCTGTCGATTGTTGTTTCTGTGGTTTAGGGTTTCGTCCCTTTAATGACTGGCCAGCGTGCGTGATAGTATGGTAGTAACCGCTGTCTGGACGACATTATACTGTTTAATTAAGGAAATATTTTTTACTGCTTTTTTTTTTTTTTTTTTTTTTAGCCTCTAGAGCTTAATAAGTTTGTTTCCTCTACGTTTTATCCATACTCTCGACACGTTGTAAGTCATATAAATAAACAGTGGAAGATAAGGAGCGTCGACGTCGTCGGTTTCTTTCCCGGATGATTGTGGTTTCGGGTTGCTTGACCATTGACGACTATTTGGGTTTACAACCCACAACTGTTCCAATATGTCTTGGGCGTGTAAACAACTAAGAACCCCCGCATCGTTTGTGATGATTTGGATCGAGGCAGATGAGAGAATTGGAGATAGATTTGGGGTCATGAAAATAGTAGAAGTTTTGGGAAGAAGGGAGGGGGGAGGGTCTTAAAGGAAAGCAACAGCATCTGAAGATGTGGGAACACGATGAGGGTAAGTAAAATACGGACGAAGTTATTTTTAAAACGAGTCCTTTCAATCTTGGCGATAAAATTAGTTTCGTCCGCAAAAATTTGCAATCATGAACGCCAACAGTTTCCTATTAAAAAAACAGATGCTCGACACGCGAAACATCTAATCCGAAATGAAGCTAATAAATTTTCCTTTTTGTCACTGTTATTGAAATAAACAACGTTATTCACCCAAGGCGGGTTTAACCTGCTTTTCTCGAAAGAGGAACTATTTAAGGAATATCTACTTTACAAGCGGTCTCCAACCGCATGCATATCTCGGCCAAGGGAGATGACAATGTTAGGTTTTGTGCAGTTCTGGCAGAGATTTTTTTCGTTTTTATACATACAATGTCTAGTTTCTAAAATGGTTTATCACCAGGTATTGACCAGGTTCAATGTTGCTAAATTTCGTGGATCTTATGAGAACCGATGTGTGAACGTGAATTAGCGGACTCTATTGTTACGAGTATCAAATACTCTATTTTGATAAGTTATAACAAATATTTTGCATTTTATAACCCTGTTAGCGGGGAGGGGGGATTTTTCCGATCGTAAAATACGCTTAAATATGATATCTTAATTTGTCCAGATTTCGTATATATATTATTATAGAGTTGTAATTTATAAAGTAAAAAATAGTATTTGGGTGTCAGCAGCTAAAATCGAAACCGAAACCAAAACTGTTGCATCCTAAGCTGGTGACGTTACCACTGTACCAACGTGACACGCATATAAACTGACTAAAAATTAAAAACTGAAAATAAATTAAGATGAATATACAAAATGTTTAACGACTTTTTTTAATTTTGACTCATTTTTTTACCCCTGAAAAACCGGCTAAAGACCCATAAAAAAGAACGGTCTGTAAAAAATCCCATCATTTGAGGCCCCTAGTGCGGCTGTGCGACTTTTAGTTTCGGAGGAGATAGAGTTTGAATATATAGGTACAGACAGACAAACAGACAGACAAACATAATGAGCTTTATAAATTAAATTACAATGAATCAAGTAAGAAAAAATAAGTTTTTTCTGTGGAAATTTCCAATTATGAACACAAGTTTTTTTTTTACTTACCAGAAAAAGGGTGCTCGACACGCGAAACATCTTATGCGTATTGAAGCTCGTAAGTTTTTGTTTTTGTTTCTATTGTTACACATATTGAACACTCTATTTTGATAATATAATCGATAAAAACTAATAAGCACTTTTTTTACGACATAATTACAATGGGTCAAACAAATAAGATCTTTTTTATATATATATATATAAAAAAAATTCCATTGAGATACTACATCTAAAACTGATATTTAAAAAAAAATGTCGAAGTGCGGTAAGAAAGAAATATGTGTATAGATGGTTATATTTTCTGATGCTTTTGTGTGTGTGATTTTTATGTGTTACGATTGACCAAAGAATCCAAATATACCATAGATGTAATAAACAGACAAGCTAAAGTGTTCGACTGGAATGTTCCAGCGAAAGTTTGAGATACAGTCAGGGAAGCAGATAGTTGGAAGGGGATCCCAAAGTCGAGCTGTTCGAGAGGGAGTTTAACAGTGAAGGGGTGTGATTTTGTTGCTAAGCGAGTTTGTCGGGGATATGTATGTCGAGGGGTTACAAAGGCAACTAGCATTCATCAGAGCACATTCCATTAAAATATTTGTAAAATAGGCACAGAGATGCAACATTGTGGAGATGAGACAGAGGTTGGAGTTTAGTTGACAAAGTGGGACCTATTAAATTAAAAACTCTTTTTGTGCCATATCCAAGAGAGAAAGACTAGATATAGCAAGAATACTCCATGCATGGGCGAATGGTTTTACAGAGACAATTGGACGTGGACGTAGGTGTTGGGTCATGAAAACAGAAAGGGGCGAAAACTTATGGTGAGGTGTAAAGAGTGGGGACAAAATTTCAGATGAGAGAAGCTAAAATACGAACAAAAACATTTTAAAAGACGTGGCCGTTCAATCAGGGCGGGAAAATTACTTTCATTCGTGAAAATCTTTAATTATAAACACAAGTTCATTAATTACTAAAAACGAATGTTCAACACGTCAGATATCCATGTGTTTTGAAACTAATGTTTTCGTTTTCATCTCTGTTATTAAAATAAACAGCGGTATTCACCCTAATCGAGTTGACCCGGCTTTCCCTAAAGAGAATATATCTCGGGAATATTTATCACGGTTTCCAGTCGCATGAATATCCCAATCAGGGGAAATAGTTATGTTAGGTTTTTGCAGTTCTTGCAAGGAGGTGTGGCTTTATTTTGCTGCTGACCAGTTTGAATGTTGCTTAACTTTGTTGATCTAATGAGAACCTGTATGTCAACGTGAGTATATTGTACTCTATAGTTATACATATCGAACCCATCATTTGCATAACATAAGCGATAAAATTGTTTAGCATTTTTATCTCGCCATTAAAATGGATAAAACAGGGGAAAATTGAATTTTTCGACATTTTTAATTCCGGAAGAGTTTCCGATGGGTGGCTGTTATGTACAACTCCTGGGCTTTATAATTTTGCAGGCAAAGAGCAAAAAAATGTTTCTCGTGTTGACACGAAAAATTATGTGCTGGGATACTAAAAGATTCAATATTTTTATTGAGCAATTCTGGTTTCTGATTGGTTGATAGCAGAACATGGCTCCATTTTATTCGCCAGTTCCTATCGGCAGTGTCTTTAAGTAGAACCTTCCAGCTTCCGGTGATTAAACCTTCCTCATTATAATAAAATATATTGCAACAAACTTCATCTGTGAAAATCTGTAATTATGAATATAAGTTCTTTACCTACTGGAAAACTGATGCGCGACATGCGAAACATTTATTGCGTTTTGACACTAATGAGGTTTCGTTTTTTTTCGTGTTACGCATAGCAAAAATTTGTTTAGATAATATAAACGACAAAAATTGGTATAAGATACGGAAAAAATGAATTTTTAAAAATTTGTCCATTCAATCTAGGCGTGAAAATTAGTTTCATCTGTGAAAATCTGCCAAGTTCGTTACTTACTAGAAACAAGCTGATCGATACGCGAAACATCTAGTACGCTTTGAAGTAAGTTTTCGTCTCTGTACTAATATATATCGAACACTCTAAGTAGTATATATATATATATATATATATATATATATATATATATATATATGTTCAGCTTTGTTGCGTGTGTATGAAATAAAATATATGTATGTATATTTATATATAGAAAAATACTGGGCGCAGTGCCATTATAATTAATTATTGCGGCATTTCTTTTCATTTCTTTAGTTTTAACATATATTATCTAAAAAAAAAAAAGTAAGAACAGAACAGAAATCAAAATACACTTCTAAAGTATTTTTCTCCTCATATATATATATATATATATATATATATATATATATGTATACATTCTCCTTATATATATATATATATATATATATATTTCTCCTTATATATATCTATCTTTTTGTCTTATTTGTGTTATATATATATATAGATGTATACATTCTCCTTATATATATATATATATATATATATATATATATATATATTTCTCCTTATATATATATATATATATATATATATATATATATGTATATATATAACACAAATTAGACAAAACGAGAGTATATAAGGAGTGAGGTATAAAATACTTATTTACCCACCTCTATAGGGGAAGGAAAACACAATTTTATCAAAATGTTCTGTTTTTTTACTCATCAACTTATCATACTGTGGAAAATTACCTATGTAAATGTCTATTTGGAAATTCTAAAACGCACCCATATAGCAATAATAAAACATATATGCCTATGCGGGATCGGATTTTGCATACAAAAGTATTTGATGAAGCTGCAAGTAAGTCAAAGATCTTACTTGATAACAAAAAGTGAAGCAGAGGAAATATGGTGAAGAAAAAGGTGATTACACGTGAATGGATAGTCTGGTGAAAGGTAAATAACCCAATGGCGGTAAAATCGAAAAATATAACTCCAAGAAAGTTAATTGAATTTCCATTTGCACAAGTAAAATCCAAAGAAATCACGTAATTGGAAAATGGTCTAAAGTAATCCAAAACGCTAAAATCCATGGAATAATTCACAAATATGTACAAGGAAAAGATGGGAAAATTCCAATAATATTAATAAAAGAAAAATAAGATATGCGTTTGACACGGCTACCGAGACATAATGTAAATAAGAAAGATAAAATAGAAAAGCAAATGTCAAAATAACCCAGACAAAAATATGTTAAAAGGCGCGAAAAAATATAAGGCAAAAATAGGTCAACTGAAATGTACAGGTTATTACTTACTAAATGTCAGCAAGAGTTGTAAAAAGACACTAAATGGAAAAATAAAAAAATTAAAAATGAATAAATAAAAAATAAAATATGAAATAAAAACAAACATTTTTTAAGTGGAGAGGTTGGTCGGTATCTGCAAATTCAGGATAAAGCAAGTAAGTATGTAAGTAAATGCATATAGTAAAATATAAGTAAATATACACACAGGATATTAATGTGTAGGTAGATTGATATATTAGATAGATAGGAATATTTAAAGATTAAAACAGAAATTGCAGATAAAAAACCGGCCAAGCAAAGAAGAAATAAAGAATTAGAATAAAAGATTATTAAATTATAAAGTATTAAGAAAGTATGTAGAAAAAACGATAAAGTTAAAGAAAAATTATATCTATCTAAAAGGTTAAATTAATAACTATGTAATTTCAAAATTACCATAATTAAATTTGGACATGTTTACAGAAAGAGATCAGTTCGTTTTTAGAATTTATTATATTGTTACTTTGAGGGGAAGTAATTATAGTTATAGCTTCGGTTGTGCAGAGGGGACATGATTTAGAGCTTGGGGTATAAGATTTAACTTTTTTATTATAGTCCATTTGATTGAGAAGGGGGTATTATTTGAGTTAAGTTTTTTAATTAAAGTGGTTAGAGAAGTACCTTGGTTATTATTATAATTATGGTTGTTAAAAGAAGAAATGTGGTTTGATATTCTTTTCTTAATTAATGTTGAAGTAGCGCCGATATATGTATGTACATTATTAAAAGCTCGAGGTCTGGTAATAATATTAATTTGCTGATTTGTATTAGTTAAATGGTTGGAATTTTGTTCATTGTGTTCAACAAAAGGTGGGACAATGATTGTACGAGGACTATTTTGGAGGGGATAATGAGTGTTGTTAGTGTTAGGATGGCTGTTAGGAGAAATATTATTAATCTCATTATTATTATTATTATTATTATTATCATTATTATTATTATTATTATTATTATTATTATTATTATTATTATTATTATTATTGCTAGTTGTATGATTGTAGATGGAGGAGCTGCTCGAGTGGTATATTGGATTAGTAACTATATCAGATGGAGGATGGGAAGAAGGATAACTTAAAGACGAAATATTAGTGTCTTTTATGGGAGGATTGCGTGGGAGCTCAGTAATTGTGCATGAATATATAACATCTTTATGAATGCAATCATTATTGAGTTGGCAAAGATGTTAGTTATTACAATTACAGTTAGTTTTGGGTTTAATTATTCAAGCAAATATTATTAAATGCAACTATGATTTATGATTCAATTTTTTTAATTTTTCGATTTTCCCTATAATCATTTTTGCATCAAAATGAAAAATATTAATAAAAGTTCCATAATTGTTGCTTTCACGAGCGCTTTCGATTCGTTCACGAATCATCATCAGGTGGGGTTTAAAAGTGAAAACTAAAATATACAGTAAACGGCGATAAGTTAAAATATATAGAGTCGATGAAAATTCGATTAAAAATATAGGTCGAATAAAAATTCGAGTATTAAAATCAGCAGGTTCGCAGACACCGTTAAGAAAGGCCGTTCAATATGAACTACGCAAGATATTTTAGAATATATAATATGAATATTATAGAAATATACTTGTAGTATATGAACTAACGAGATATATATATATCTATATATGTGTGTGTGTGTGTGTGTGTGTGTGTGTAACGAAATCAAAGGTGGTGCAGTGTTTACCTGATGTACACAATGGTTAACTTTAATCTAATATGAATATCAGTATTTATATATCGATATTTTAAATCCAAACCACATAAAAAAGCTCAATACACACACAATAGACAGTAGAGCTTGTTATAAGAGAAAATAAATTAAAACTGTAAGTTGGAATTTGCAATCAAATTCATTGTTCGACTGAATACTCCAAAAAACAATTTACAAAGTCCGTATTCCACGGAGTTTCAACTTAAATGTACTATATATCTATATATCTATATATCTATATATATATATATATATAGTAATTTATAAAATATATATGGCGATTAAGCTACACTTTTATATATAAAAAAAAGAAAAAAAGAGCAGAAATGAGGAAAATCGTCTGCCTTAAACCACTAACCTAGTTCTAAAACAGATCCTTTGTTCGATAAAATGCATGCCCATTGGCTGATAGGAAGGGGCGCGGTGGATACTAGAAAGCTGATTGGCTAACTAAAATCCTCAACATATATAAAAACGAGAAACAACCACAGAATTCGCGCATAAGCCTGACGAATCCTATAGTGGATGAAACGCCGAATATTCAGTGTAGCTTAATCGCCATATATATTTTATAAATTACTAACTAGCTCTACCTACGTATTGAGCACTTTTGAAGTAAATTCTTAAAGTTTGCACATAAATCTATACTTTCGTATATTAATTTTATGTGAGTAAATGAAGTAGTTATATTATATATATATACGTATATATATATATATATATATATATATATATGCATATATATATATATGCACTAGACTACCCGTGACCCGTTGGGTCAGTATGTTATATTAGCTATGGAATTCATGTATGAACGTAACACTTGTGACGTAACAGAAACACTTGGCACTTGTGACATAACAGAAACATTTCTATGAAAGTATATTAAAATGAAAAAAGAATATAGATAGATTTCTATGAGTCGTTCTGTTTATTATAATTGATTATTTTTTGGGGAAAAATTGCAATTACTGAATTATAAGTGGTTGGCCATACTTATAGGTAAATGTGCACTGAACAGATACCATAATACTTATTATAGTTAAATTCAAATTTTGGTATGTCTGCTTCTTTTTACATTGTTCATTTCTGTATTACGTTTAATTTATCTTAAACCCCACTCTTCCCATGTTAAATAATAATTTCTATATAATAACATTAATATTTCAGCGTCCCAATTGTTCTTTTATTTTTTGTTTATTTTAAACCCTACTCTTCCCATGTTAGTAATAATTTCGAAATAACAACATTAATATTTTAGCGTCCCAATTGTAATTTTTTTTTCGCGTTTAAATTATCCAAATAAACAATTGTTTATACTGTCTGCTTTTTTTTACATCGTTCATTTCTGTATTACGTTGAAGTTATTTTAAACCCCACTCTTCCTATGTTAAATAATAATTTCGAAATAATAACGTTAATATTTCCGTGCGCAGGTAAAAGAAATCTGCAAAAGAAGCGATTTGTGTTTATTTGTTTACGTTGTTATGGGTTAATGTTTATGTGCGCATGCGCAACCGGATGTCATAAACCGGAAAGTGGGTTACATACATCCATCGTTACAAGATCATTTGAGTTTTATAATTATATATACATATATATATATATATATATATATATATATATATATATATATATATATATTCTTTAATAATATTTTTTTAACCAACAATTTTAATATATTAAAATTCGGTAAATGTGTGTGTGTGTGTGTGTTTTATTTCAATTTCTTTTATTTTTCTCTTCAATAACATTTAAAATCTTCACGTTGTAAGGGAGATAAGAATGTTTATTACATTCGTATCAATTTACCAATTTCTCTAAGTTTTTTAGGCATTCAAATATTAATATTTTGACTTTAGTATTTATTAACCACTGTCGTTTAAATTTAAACTTATAATTAGAATTATGTCAGAGTTAATAGATCGATCTGAATGAAAGTGTGAGAAAAAATTTTAAAATGATCTGGGTTGCATTTACTTTATTTTCATATCTTTTCTATTATCGATATTTATAAAGAATTCGATAGGATCATACTTTTCTCTAAAATGAACAAAACTGGTGACGCTAACGATATTGTTAACAATACGATCTGAAACCTGAAGGTTCAGAAATTAGATCCAGTTCATGCTATAGAAGTACTTTAACCAACTCCACAATTTACCTTGTATCTAAATTTTTGCAAATATTTTGGACTAGATTGGAATTCGGTTTTTTCATTTCTTGTTTCTAAACCAGCGAACCTGCTGCAACGCTTCATTCAATTGACAGGCAGAAAGAAATCATGTCGCTTAAGTGTGAGACGGATGGATAACACCAACGAGGAATGAGAAATAAGGGTAGACAGACGGAGGGGAGGGGGATGATAAACAAAAAAAAATTAACAGACAAAAAAGAACAAAAATTAAAAAGATAAGTGAACCCCATTCGAAACATATAATAGATTGTGGGGTAATGAGATCACCGTTCTCCAATATAAACTGGATGCAGCCAGTACCTTTGTGATAAACAAGCGAGTGCTATGTATTTTTGTTGTTTTTGTTTTTATTCAAACAAGGCATATCGCAACTTTGACGTAAGGGAATATTTTTTGAGTGCCTTTTTTTACATGGGGGTCACCACTTATCAAGAAGGCCACTCAGGGATAAGGGTTATTGCGTGTACTGTAATCAATGAGATAGTATTGTAGTAATCATTAGTATCGGGGGTTTTGATAGAGTGTCTTACTTAAGGGGGCGGTTTGTCAGGAGTTTGTTTATGTTGGACTTGAAGACGTCCAAGTTGTAGTCAGGTGGGAAACAAGCAAACGGCAGAGAGTTCCACTGGCGTGCAGTTCTAAGAAAGAAGCTTTGCTCATGGAATCTACGTTTGGATTTAGGCACAGATAAAGATTGGGGAAAATTATTGACAATAGTTTCAGCCTAATATGACGTGGCGAAATTTTATTGACCAGGTTTGTGTAGCGAGGCAGTCAGTCATGTGACAGCGTGTATGATATGCTAAGTGCAAGATCAAGAACAAAGGACACCTCTGCTGACCGATAAATATATCCGAGTATCCATTCCAGAAAGCAAATATGGATATTTCAGGAATGTATAGAAAAGCCATTTAAGGGAATCAGTATTTCCTGTGTTTCATGGGCTGTCTAAGGGATCAGTCGGAAACTTTAAAGATTCTGAATAAAAATTCGCAGACAATGTCAGATGTGATTTTAAGAGGGACATTCTGCATGTATAAAGTACCTAAACAGCTGTTCACGGACATTGTACCAGAGAATGTGAACCGGGGTTACTCGTCAGTATTTTATTTCTATTATTCTTCAGGTATATTTTCGAACTCAGAAATCTTTCTGGCGCAAGAGCCGTAAAATAACGAGTAAACTACTGGGTAAAATTCAGTTCTAAGTAAAACTTTTCTTTGAGGTTTAAGGTTCAATCCTTAGTGTGGGCAATATTAAGTATACAACTGCAAATTACTTTAGAGTTCTACTGTGTCACGGCTGACGGAACAAGCGCATGCTAACGTCACGGATTAAGTAAAGTATTCCCTTCGAAATTTTGAGAATAGTTCCGAGTTCGTCAGAAAAATTCCCAAGTTTTACAAGATACAACTGAAGAAGGTCGGAGGTTACGTCAGTCGAAACACTGCACGAATAAATGAGATGATTAGCCTGAATAATCCAAATAATACAAATTATCTTCGTCTCATAAATTCAGAAAGATGGCGTCAGTATTTCAATTTATTATTACTAACGTAAATATGAAATGCTTCTACCGGATTTCAGCCAATGTGTTAGTTAAGCTGACCAAAGGGAGTCAAGAGAATTGGAATGAATATTTGACCCAGCCACTGACAATTCACTATGAATGAGACTTCTATATTCTCGCTGAATTATTTGCTGTTTGGATGAGATGTCGTACTATTGGTTGACAACCTTTTTAAGAGATACATAGGAGAGGATCACACTAGTTCGATTCTGAAGCAACAGATGAACTGTTCGCTCAGGTGAGTCGAAGGATCAAAGAAGGAGAAATGCCAGGTAAGACCGAACCGGCAGGAGGTTCATCCTCTCGTTTAAAAAGGTAGGGTAAATTGAACCATGAGACCCGAGATTTGATGAACTGAGGTGATGAAACAGTAATTTTTGCATAAATACATATACGTCTGTATGGGTATACATGTAAGTATGTGTGTATGTGTGTGGGTATGTGTATGAGTATGTGTGTGGGTATACGTATGTGTGTGTGTGGGTACGTGTGTATTTGTAAAACTGTACTCTTTTGTGAAATATTATTTTTTATGTACACTCATCTTACTTTTAAAATAAGAAGCTCGATGTTTGTTAAGACATGACAACAGAGCATGTATGAATAAATAATATTATTTCTAGATTCCAAAGTCCAAGGTTTTATTCATTTTTTCCTAAACAAAAATCTCAGTACATTTTACAAAGATTTTGGAAAAATCAAAAAAAAAAAAAAAACGTCATAAATTTCTCCAAAACAAAAATGTGTAATGATGTAACAGGTGCAATTTCGACAGAACACAAAAAAAACCCACATTTCAAGTTGTGAATTTTTTAAAAGAAATGTTGTCATTGTCTGCCATTTTGCCTTATCACGGAGGAAATACAAATACTAGCTGTTCTATGTGAACGCAATAGATCTGTAAAACGTATCGAATTCTTTGTTTTGGAACAAATGATTATTGAGATAAATAAAATATTGGACTTTAGAATTTAACAAACTTGCTATATCTATCTATTTATCTATCTCTATATATACATATATATGTGTGTGTTTATGTACATATGTGTATATATTTTATATATATGTGCATATTTTATATATATGTGCATATATATGTGTATGCGTGTGTGTGTTTGTGTGTGTGTGTGTGTGTGTGTGTGTGTGCGGGCTTGTGCGTGTTAAAAAAAAATCAGGCAGTTGTAGGAAATCTCAAGGTTGAAAGCTTTATGCGGAGCTCAGCATACATACGTGTAAAAAGAAAAAAATCCAACACAAGCATAGTCCAAGCTTATTATACTTTTTTTTTACAACCGACTGCGGACCTCATCAAATGAGACGAACTAGTCAGATCTGTAAAGCTCTTTCTTTTTAAGTCAACTACAGACTTGACTAGTTCGTCTCGTCTAATTGGTCCCGCACAGGGTTTAAATAAATTTATAATGAGATTGGACTAAGCTTGTGTTCGATTTTCTTTTCTTTTTACCCTTATATATATATATATATATATATATATATATATATATATATATATAGAGAGAGAGAGAGAGAGAGAGAGAGAGAGAGAGAGAGAGAGATGTGTGTGTGTTTGTATGTGTATTGGGTGTGCGTGTCTCTGTGTGTTTGTATGTGTATTGTGTATGTGTGTTTGCGTGTGTGTGTGTGTGCGCGCGCGCTTGTGTGTGTGTGGGGGGGGTATTTATGTATAACTAGCAGTTCAGCCCGGCTGTGCTACGGCCTTATGGACTGTTCATAACTTGCTATACGTGTGAATACCCTTTATGTAAAATTTCAAATGTTTAGATCAAATATTGTCTAAGGATTTTTGGTAGAGATCGCAGAGGTCAAATTTTTTTATAACTTTGACCTAACCTCTTAACATTTATTGTTTTGGTTTCAAATGAAACAGAAAGTTTGACTCAGGTCTAAGTTATTTATATCTAAAGTTTCAAGTGTTTAGACCCGAAATTGATGGAGGAATTTGGTAGAATCTGCAAAGGTCAACTCTTTCAACTTTGACCTTTTGGCAGCGAAAATTTCGCCCAAAACTGATTAAAATGTTTGCTGTATATCTGATTAGCCGTTACATAAAATTTCAAATGTTTAGACCAAAAATTGGCTGAGTAGTTTGCTAGAGATCGCAATGGTCAAATCTATTGAACTTTGACCCCTTGACAGCTCAAATTTTCGACCTAAACCAATTAAAAAGCTTGTCTTATCTCTGAACACCCTTTATGTAAAATTTAAAATGTTTAGACCAAAAATTGGCTGAGTAGTTTGCTAGAGATCGCAAAGGTCAAATCTATTGAACTTTGACCCCTTGACAGCTCAAATTTTCGACCTAAACCGATTAAAAAGCTTGTCTTATCTCTGAACACCCTTTATGTAAAATTTAAAATGTTTAGACCAAAAATTGGCTGAGTAGTTTGCTAGAGATCGCAATGGTCAAATCTATTGAACTTTGACCCCTTGACAGCTCAAATTTTCGACCTAAACCAATTAAAAAGCTTGTCTTATCTCTGAACACCCTTTATGTAAAATTTCAAATGTTTAGACCAAAAATTGGCTGAGTAGTTTGCTAGAGATCGCAAAGGTCAAATCTATTGAACTTTGACCCCTTGACAGCTCAAATTTTCGACCTAAACCAATTAAAAAGCTTGTCTTATCTCTGAACACCCTTTATGTAAAATTTCAAATGTTTAGACCAAAAATTGGCTGAGTAGTTTGCTAGAGATCGCAAAGGTCAAATCTATTGAACTTTGACCCCTTGACAGCTCAAATTTTCGACCTAAACCGATTAAAAAGCTTGTCTTATCTCTGAACACCCTTTATGTAAAATTTAAAATGTTTAGACCAAAAATTGGCTGAGTAGTTTGCTAGAGATCGCAAAGGTCAAATCTATTGAACTTTGACCCCTTGACAGCTCAAATTTTCGACCTAAACCGATTAAAAAGCTTGTCTTATCTCTGAACACCCTTTATGTAAAATTTAAAATGTTTAGACCGAAAATTGGGTGAGCAATTTGGTAGAGACCGCAGAGGTTAATTTTTTAAATTTGACCCCAATTTTGATCCCTTAACATTTATTGTTTTTAGACCAAATTAAAAGTTTGATATATGTCCAGTAACCTACGTCCAAACCTTCAAGTGTTTAGACCCAAAATTGGCGGAGGAATTTGGTAGAGTGTTCAAAGGTCAAATCAGTGAATTTTAATCCCTTGACAACCAAATTTCTGGCCCAAAACCGATTAAAAAGATTTTTCCAAATATCAATAACCCTGATGTCAAGTCTCGAGTTTGTAGACCGAAAATGGACAGAGTACTTTAGTAGGGAAATGTACACACGCAGACAGACACACAGAGACTATTTCACTTTTATAGATATATAGATTATCATGCAGAGAAGGCTATAAGAACACATACGTTTGTATAATGAAGGGTTGGCAGCGTGTTATTTCAACTGCAAACATGTTTGTTTGTGTTGCTCTCCTGGTTCCTGTTGACATATGGTTCTAGATGGACCCCCACACGCACACACACGCACACACACAAACACACACATGTATCATGATTCAAGTGTGTGTCACGTGTACATACATCTCCACATCTGTTTACATAGATGCAAATACATGTGTATTTTCATATCCTCGATTCTCCCGTTTCATTTTTCTGTCTCCATTTATATATTCATAGAAGAAATAAAAATATCTGTTTTTATGATATAAATAATGACTGGAAAATATCTTAATGTGAAATATGTTGCATTACGTCTTGTTGTTCGTTTTTGTTGTTTGTCACTTTGTATGACTTGCAACGAGTTCCACTCAAACTGAAGATCCGGAATGGAAACTGGATCATCCAATAGAAACGACCTATAGAGGAAGGTGTTTAACCGAATTATATAAACTTACTTTTGTTAATATTAGACCCTCATAATCGTTTCGTAACGTTACCGCCGTAGATTCTCATATCTATGAACAATAGCATAGACGGGTCGCCAGTACATCTCTGGGTTTTTTTTTTGGGGGGGGGGCTACATCAGAGCTTAAGATGATCACTTGTCAAATTGGAAAATCTACAATTTAATATTTATGTACTTTTACTTATTAAAAATTTTTTTTTTAAATTTTTATGTTTCGCAATTTTATAAAACCATCGACACTTTAGTGTAATTCTTCATAATTTTTATTTCATTTAGGGCATATTCACGTTAGCACATCGGTTCCCACTAAATCGCCGAATTTCAACAACATTGAATCTGGTCAGTAATAAATGGATTAGTATTTGGGACTTCCAGGTGTTGTATCTGCTCTCCGCTTATCTCGGTATTGTTTCACTTCGTTCTGGACTTCTCCTTGCCATTGGACACAAACAGTACCGATTCAGAAGAGGCGGAGTTGGCGATTGCGCAACGCTTGCTTCCAGTGTTTGTCTTTTGAGACTGGACAGAGGCATCGATTTAAAGAATAGTAAAGACGACAGAAACAATTTTATGTAAAACTATATTTTTATTGAATAAGCTTCACTGATATATTAAATTATTGCACTATTTAGATATAACGTGAATCCTTGTTTTCTCTCCAGAACAGAAAGAGAACTAAACTTCTCCTTCGCATGTGATATATAACCGTCTTCCTGTGCATTCTCGCCTAGAAATCCTGATGATGTTCCCTGAAATAGGGACGAAACGTTGATTTTATTTTCGTTTTTACTCTTTTAGGTTTTTCCTTTTTATTCACATAACGTCTAAAACATCGTTTATATCTTGCTTTATTTTATTCATATATATATGTGCATATATATATATATATATATTTCTGTAGAAATATATTTTCTTATAATATATACCAATCCTTATTTAGGACGCTCAATATAAGTACAGAGCAATATAGAGAATAAATAACAAAAAAATATACTCCAAAATTCATGATGTTGACCATCTTATAATTTATTCCTTTAATTTAGTTCCATAAAACCATTTTGAGTTTTATGGAAACATATTAAAGTTATATGCAGCTTCTCTTCCAATTTTCGGTTTTATGTCAAATCACACTTTATTTCCTTTTGACGGATTGATTGTTGCTATTTCTTCTGATGAGTTAAGGGCATAATAGATTCACTGAATGATATAATAATTAAGTGATTGATTTTGCGCTACGAAACAGATACTGTCAAGAATTGTATAAGTAAACTGAATTAAAAGAATACATTATAAGATGGCCAACATCATGAATTTTGGAATATAGTTTTTTGTCATTTATTCTCTATATTGCTCTGTAATTACATTGAGCTTCTTAAATAAGGATTGGTATATATTTCTACACACACACACACACACATATATTTTTTTCTTATATATAGATTCTGGAATTGCATTCACTAGCAAAAGATCGATCTAGCTAATTTGCATATTCTTTTAAACATTCATTTTAATTAATTCCCTATTAGTTTTTTTCGGTTGTCTTATGGGATGATCATCTTTAGTTAACTATTATGTGTAATAATATTCATGCAGATATTCTACATGATTTATACTTGCATAATATTTGCGTAAAATGTTTACAGTGAACACAAAATTGTTTCCATATTTGTTTATGCATACGTATATATTTTTGATTAATCTATCTATATGTATATCTATAAAAGTGAACGTGTCTGTGTGTGTCTGTCTGTGTGTCTGTGTACATTTTACTACGCAATAACTCTGTGAATTTTTAGTCTACAGACTCGAAATTTGATATACAGGGTACTGAGATTTGGGAAAATCTTTGGGATCGGTTTTCGACCAAAAATTTGTCTGTTAAGGGGGCAAAGTTCAACGATTTGACCTTTGAGAACGCTACCAAATTCCTCCGACAATTTTGGATCTACACACTTGAAATTTTACATATAGGTTCCTTAGACATGGATCTAACCTAATAACTTTATTTGAGCCAAAAACAATAAATGTAAAGGGGTCAAATTTTTAAAAATTGACTGTTTTCTTTCATTTTTTTTCTTGCTCCGCATACACCTCCAAACACCCGCTAGTGTATCTATAAAAGTGAACGTGTCTGTGTGTGTGCCTGTGTGTCTGTGTGTGTACATTTTCCTATGCAATAACTGTCAATTTTCAGTCTACAGACTTGAAATTTGACATACAGGGTACTGAGATTTGGAAAAATCTTTGTAATCAGTTTTCAGCCGGAAATTTGGATGTTAAGGGGTCAAAGTTCAACGATTTGACCTTTGTGAACTCCACCAAACTTCTCCGACAATCTTGAGATTTTATATATAGGTCTCTTGGACATGGATCTAACTTAATACATTGATTTTAGCCCAAAACAATAAATGCAAAAGGGTCATAATAGGGGTCAAAGTTTAAAACAATTTGCCCCCTGTGGTTTCTACCAAATTACTCAGAAAATTTCTGATCTAAACATTTGAAATTTAACATAAAG
The DNA here is from genome assembly GCF_053919585.1 of Euprymna scolopes. NCBI lineage: Eukaryota > Metazoa > Mollusca > Cephalopoda > Sepiida > Sepiolidae > Euprymna > Euprymna scolopes. The sequence continues at coordinate 9,992,635 of NC_136509.1, read as the reverse complement.
TGTATTAAGAGATAGGCAAGCTTTTTCATCGGTTTGGGTCGAAAATTTTTAGTTACCAATATATAAATGTATGTATGTATGTATGTATGTTTGCAAGTCTGTCTAACACTTTCGACAGAGGCGACGGATCTTTGTAAGATCAGTATCGTTTTGAAGTTCGACTTTTTAGACGACAAATATCGAAATATTGGTTAAAAACATTTATATCTTCACCTTCAACTCGGAACTTTTCTACAGAGAGGTGGGTCGCTTTTTCGCCGATATTTTTGAAAGTCATCCTCTCCTTTCGATTGTCTAACCTTAATTAAAACATAGGTCACTTCCGGGTTGGCGGTGATCGTAACAGCAAAAACGTCAGGTTTTTTATATGGGTTCGAGCCTGCCTTCCTACTATCACTTTTTTTTTTTTGCTGAACAGACACATCCAAACACCCGGGAAACGCCGAGCTGAAATGCTAGTATATATACATAAAAATGAACGTGTGTGAGTATCTTTGTGTCTGTGCGTGTCTGTGTGTTTGGGTGTGTGTACATTTCCCTACGCAATAACTCTCTCAATTTTAAGTCTACAGACATAAAATTTGATACACAGGGTACTGAGATTTTGGAAAATCTTTCGGATCGGTTTTCAGACAGAAATTTGTCTGTTAAGGGGTCGAGGTTCGACGATTTTACCCTTTGAGAACTCTACCAAACTCCTCCGACAATTCTGGGTCTAAACACATGAAATTTTACATATAGGTTCCTTGGACATGGATCTAACTTAATAACTTGATTTGAGCCAAAAACAATAAATGTCAAGGAATCATAATAGGGGTCAAAGTTTTAAAAAGATTTGACCTTTGCGGTCTCTACCAAATTACTCAGACAATTTCTGGTCTTTTTTTACATGGAGTTCACCACTTATCAAGACCCAATGGCCACTCGGGGATAAGGGTTATTGTGTGTACAGTACTCAATGGGATAGTGTAGCAATAGTATTGGAGAATTGCTAAGGTGTCATTACTTAGGGGATGCGGTTCATCAGGAATTTGTTTGTGTTGGACTTGAAGACATCCAGGTTGAAGTCGGGAGGGAAACAGACAAGCGGACAGAGTTCCACAGGCGTGCAGTTCTAAGAAAGAAGCTAGTTTCATGGAATCTACGTTTTGATTTAGGCACAGATAAGGACTGGGGAAAATTATTGACGGTGGTTTCAGCTAGTCGGGTGTTTTTTGAAAAAGATTGGCGAGGGGGGACCAGAGAATGGAGCTCAGACGAGCACTTGCCATGGAAATAACGATAGAACAAAGACAGGCTCGCTACGTCTCTTCGGTGGGAAAGAGGTTGCAGGGAAGAGAAAAGGGCATCCCCCACCAAGCCACGAAGTCTGTTTTGTACTCTGTCAAGGCAGGATAGGCTGTTTTTAGCAGCTCCTGCCCAGATGTGGCAGCAGTACTCCATCTTTGGACGTACTTGACTCTTATATAGATAGAGAATTGCATCAGTGAGATATCTTCTGGAGCAGTAGAAGGATCCCACCATTTCCCCAGCGACCTTGGCCACAGACTTGATGTATGTTTTCCATTTAAGATCAGGAGTAAAGGTCAAACCCAGGAGCTTATCAAAGCATGGGGCCTCCCCTAGACGAGAGCCATCCATTTCAATTGATGCCAGATGGGGGTCAGAGCGTTTATGATGTAGAGATAGGAGCTTGGTCTTAGATGCATTAAAGGTAACCAGACACGTCTTCCCCAATTGTACCACACGCTCAAGATCAGAGAAGAGAGAATCAGAGAGAACTTTGTCATTTACGACCTTTGATGTGATGCCATAGATGGTCGTGTCATCAGCATAGATGTCAACGAAGGATTTTAGTATGTGTTTTGGGAGATCATTGATGTAGATCAGGAAGAGAGTTGAGCCTAGTATGGACCCCTGAGGGACACCAGCATTAACACTGTGGGCCTCTGATTTCTACACATCAACCACTACTCTTATGAGCCTATAAGAGAGAAATGATTTAATGATCGAGAAAACATTTCCAGTTAAAGATCTGAAATTTTACATAAAAGGGTATTCAGATATAGGTTAAGCTTTTTTATTGGTTTGGTTAAAAAATTTGAGCTGCCAAGAGGTCAAAGTTCAAAGGATTTGCCCATTGCGGTGTCTATTAAACTACTCAACCAATTCTTGGTCTAAATATTTGAAATTTATACATAATGGACATTCAGGCCTGTGGCAAGCATTTTAATCAGTTTTGGGGCGAAAATTTTGCTGCCAAAATTTCAAAGTTGAAAGAGTTGACCTCTGCAGATTCTACCAAATTCCTCCGGCAATTTAGTGCCTAAATACTTGAAATTTCAGATGTAGGTAACTTGGACATGGGTAAAACTTTCTATTTGATTTGAGACCAAAATAATAAATTTTAAGAGGTAAAAATTGGGGTAAAAGATTTAAAAAGTTGACCTCTGCGGTCTCTACGAAAAGTAAAAATGTCTGCTTGTATAAATGTGTCTGTGTACATTTCCCTCTCGAAGAACTCTGTCAATTTTCATTCTAAAGATTAAAAATTTGACATATGGAGATCTGGGAAAATCTTTTTAATCGGTTTTCGGTCAGAAAATTTTCTGTCAAGGGGCCAAAGTTTAACGATTTGACCTTTGAAAGCTCCAACAAACTCCTTCGAAAATATTGGGTCTAAACACTTGAAATTTTAAATGTAGGTTACGTGGACATGGATCAAAATTTTTAATTTGATTTGAACCTAAAAAATAAATGTTTAGGGGTCAAAATTGGGGCCAAAGCTTTTTAAAAAATTGACCTCTGCGATCTCTACCAAATTACTCAGCCAATTTCTGGTCTAAACATTTGAAATTTATATTAAGGTTATTCAGAGAAAGGGCAAGCTTTTTAATCAGTTTGGGTCGAAAATTTGAGCTGCCAAAGGATTAAACTTCAAAAGATTTGACCTTTGTGGTTTCTAGCAAACTACTCAGCTAATTTTACATCTGAACATTTGAAAGTTATACATAACTGGTATTCAGACATGTGGCAAGCATTTTAATCAGTTTTGGGGCGAAAATTGCGCTGCCAAAAAAAATCTTACATAAAGTGTATTCACACATAGGGCAAAGCCGTACTGAACTGCTGGTATATATATATATATATATATATATATATATATATATATATATATATATATATATATACCAGCACTGATGAACATTGCTGAATTTTACTCAATTTATCAATAAATTGTACAGTTTTGCAAATAACCCTTGCTTAGCGGGGGTATTTCTCTTTGGTGAGTGTCTTCTAGAAAAGATCGTTAAAATAACTTTTTCAGTATCGCTATCAAGTTTTTACTGTACACTTCGTAAGACTAAGACAGTAATAAAAACAATGTAGCAACCATGTTTACACCTCGGTGTCTAATATGAGATGCTTCAAATAGTTTCTGCGCATTAATTAATAAAAATAAACAAAAATATCCTCAGATTCCTATTTTATGAATTCGTAAAAATTGCACGTTTGGATCGCCCTTTGAATATATATAAACTAGTTTTTTTTTGGGGTTTTTTCAATAAACAGTTTGGAGCTAAAATCCACACCAGAGCTTTGCCTCGGCTACTCTCGCCCTCTCTTTGGTTGGGAGTAACTATCTCAACGCAGGCATACACACAGTTATAAGCATAGGCGCGCTGACACTACGCACGCGTACACACAGAACTTATATATACAACACATACTCACAGCATATACACACAACATATACACACAACATATACACACAACATATACACACAGCTCATTTACTTTTTTCTCATTATCGACTGTTCATAAAAAACAAATGTATAAACGTAATGATTTAAACACTCTTAACATTAATCACCGAAAATAGTACAATGAAAACAAATGAATATTGAGATCAATAACTTTTAATCAAATATAATTTCTACAGAATATTTTATTCTATTTTATACAAAAAATATCTCTATATTGTTTATGATATTATGCTTTTGAATTCATTATTTTGTTTGCGTTCATAATCTTACATTTCTATCCTATTTAAATAGTAACCTAAGAGCAGTTTTCATTAAAACTGTTTCTTTGAAGTTGGCTCTCACACAAAATCTCCTCCCAAATTTTATCCCTAAAAAAGGGACATCCAAAACACTATGGAACCGACTATGCTGAGTTCGTATGCAATCGACCTATTATGATTTATTGTTCATACCAAAACGGTTATGAAAAGTTATTAACACTCAATACCTCAAAACATTACGTAAATTAAGAAATTGTGTTCAAGTAATCACATAAAATGTATCGTTAAAATAAGTATCACACTTGAATATAAAATACAGAGGAAAAGTGTGATTTGTCGTTAAATAGACAAGAAAAGTAAATCCTTGTTTGAGATTTGGAAATAATAAATATTAAATTTGCAATTTATTAATCCTTTTGTAGCAGGATTTTGTCACTATTAACAATATAACGTGATAATATGTCTCTGCTCTATTTTTATTTTCCTGGCAATTTCCAATCTAAGCTTTAATCCATGCCCTCTGCCCTTTGCTAAACTTTCACGTAACACTCGTCTATCCGCAGCCACTGTTAACAATTTCCTCCCACTCTCTATCCGTGCCTAAATCTAAACACAAAGCTTTTTTTTATGAAACTGCCACCTTGTGGAACTCTTTTCCGCTGGTTTGCTTCACAGCTAACAATAATGATCGTCAACTACAAAAACAACTGCATGCGTACTCTCGACTGTGGTCTGAGTTTTAATAAACAGCTGGGAGGCTACAGATATCGGAATCACTGTCCAGCTGATTTGAATTCAGATTAAACGTTCACTCTCCTCAGAATCGCTTTCGTTACTTGATGATAATTTCGTCTGTATTATTAGTCGAAGGTCTTTAATGAGACGAGTCACCTCATCAATTTTCACAGACTTCGGACTAATCACTTCAGTAACATGACCAGTCATATTTGCAGCGTTGGTTTTTAACCTAAACAACGCCCCCTTTTATATAATTCCCTCGAGTCACCTCTGGTTAAGGCAGCGGGTTACCTTCAAAAGCCTTTACTTGGGCATGGTGTCTATGTAGTGCGTCAGCGGGCGCAGTAGAAGTTGAGACGTCATCCTTCAGGGTGACGATGTGCGAGTAGACCGCCTCAAATATTGTACAATTCTTTCTAGCCCGATGGTGTTAACGGTCCTATGATATCTTTCTACAATTCGATTTTCACTCGGCGAGTAGTCAGAGCGAAGCCGCAAATCCATGTTTCAGTTCTTAGCAAATTCACCAAAGTCTGTACTAGTGAATGTAGTGTCATTGTCGGTTAGTGTTTCTATCGGGTAAAAAAATTCTCCAGCTGATGGATAACAATGAGCGAATCTTGTCGGCACGTTGGCCGCCATATTGTAAATCTAGAGGAACCACAGTCGATAATAAAAAAAATCCTCACCATTGTGGTGGATTATGGCTACTGCAAACCTGCTCCAGTTCCTCTTCATGGTGAGTTTTCCTTTTTTTCCCCAGCGAACAGATGTCGGATTTATCGATCGACAGATTTCACAGGCTTTCACGACAGATTTAACAAATCCTTTTGACATTTGCAGATCCACCAATCTGGCGAAGTATATCGTCCGCTTCACACCCAAATGTCAATTTTTTATGATGGATGTCAGCTACCTTGTCCTCATCCAGTTGTCCTCCTACTACTGCGCAACACTCGAGCACCGGTTCTTTTCCTTCTTTGAGCAGATCCATTCACCTACGTAGAACTTTGTTGAAACCATCTGCGCGGTTCTGATAGGCCTTCACGAGCTTGTGTTTATTTGCTTCCACACTGAGCAAATAAGGTGCAAGCCCGTTTTTTTAATGTGGAAAGGAAAACCAGCTACTCATAGGGGCACTCTGGCAAGATCCATAAATAGCAATTGTCTGATATGAAGGGTTTCTCCCACATTGACCAGAACTGATTACTTTTTTTTGCTCCTGGCCTGAAGGCAAAGAACACAGACGTCTTTGGGCGAAAAATGATTACTATGCTATTGTCCCGCTGACCATCGCATATTCATTAAATTCATTCAAATGGTTGTGGGGGGGGTGATAAGCGGTGATTCTTTTGTAAAAATTTCAATGTGTCTAGTTTGAATGTCAGTTTCAATAAATTTGTGTGAGCTTTTCCGCGCACGGGGTTTCTAATGACCTTAAACAGCCTGTCGCGCGTGTCTGGTCTGTAATATGCCTGGCATAGTCTCATTTGGAAAGAGACGGCAAGTACAAAGAAAACAATTAATGTCCCCACCGTTTAAATATTCGCAACAAATACTCGTCTAGCTTCTTTTTTTTTAACACAGTGGTCAGCACTTATCAAGAACCGGAAGCCACTCAGGGATAAGGGTTATTGCAAGTACGTTACGTTAGTGTGGAGATTTGATGAAGTGTTTACTTAAGGGGGCGGTTCATAAGGAATTTGTTAACGTTGGACTTGAACACATCCAAGTTGTAGTCAGGTGGGAAGCAGGCAAACGGTACAGAGTTCCACAGGCGTGCAATTCTAAGAAAGAAGCTTGGTTCATGGAATCCACGTTTTGATTTAGGCACAGATAGAGTGGGGGAAATTTTTCAGAGTGGATTCAGCTAGACGGGTGTTTTTCGTGAAAGATTAGCGAGGGGGGACCAGAGATTGGAGTTCAGACGAGCACCTACCATGGAAATAACGATAAAACAAGGATAGGCTCGCAACATCTCTTTTGTGGGGGGGGGTTGCAGGGTAAAGAAAAGGGCATCCCCCTCTAAGCCACGAAGTCTATTTTGTACTCTGTCAGGGCAGTATAAGCTGTTTTTAGCAGCTCCTGGCCAGATATGGCAGGAGTATTCCATCCTTGGACGTACTTGGCTTTTATATAGATAGAGAATTGCACCAGTAGTGAGATATCTTCTGGAGCGGTAGAAGGATCCCACCATCTTTCCAGCGACCTTGGCAACAGACTTGATGTACGTGTTCCATTTCAGATCAGGAGTAAAGGTCAAACCCAGAAGCTTGTCAAAACACGGGGCCTCTCCCAAACGAGAGCCATCCATCCCAATTGATGCCAGATGGGGATCAGAGTGTTGATGATGTAAGGATAGGAGTTTGGTTTTGGATGCATTAAAGGTAACCAGCCACGTCTTCCCCCACCGAACCGCGCGCTCGAGATCAGAGGAGAGAGAACCAGAGAGAACTTTGTTATTTACAGCCTTTGATGTGTTGCCGTAGATGGTCGTGTCATCACCATAGATGTCAAAGAATGATTTAAGTATGTGTTTAGGGAGGTCATTGATGTAGATCAGGAAGAGAGTTGGGCCCAGGATTGGCCCATGAGGGACTCTAGCATTAATACTGCAGGCCTCTGATTTTTGTCAATCTACCACTACTCTTATGAGCCTATTGGAGAGAAATGATTTAATGATTGAGAAAACATTTCCAGTAATACCGATGCTGGAAATCTTGTGAAGTAGACCCTGATGCCACACCTTGTCGAAGGCCTTTGATATGTCAAGAGCAATTGCCCTAGAAAGGAAGCCTTTGTCAAGTGATTCACTAATCCTGTGAGATATAACCGTCGGCACATCCGCGGTAGATCTTCCAGAGCGGAAACCATATTGTGTGTCACTAAGAAGGTTGTTTCTGCTGAGCTGGTTGCCTATTTCTCTATTAAATATGGATTCCAGCAACTTACTCATGACACACAGGAGACTTATTGGTCTGTACTGAGAGGGAGATGACTTATCACCTGAATTCTTAAATACAGGGCAAACTGATGAGGTCTCCAGGGAGTCGGAAAGCACTTCTCCTTAATGCAGCGCTTAAACAGTTTCGTAAGTATGGGAGGAAGATCTGGTTGAAGCTTTTTTAACACTATAATTTGGATGCCGTCAGGGCCAGTTGCGTTACTGTAATCAAGGTTCTTGATTAGCTTGGCGACCTCATGCACGGATATTTGTATGTTACCTAGCGTGTTCAGTGTTATAGGACGAAATATGGGGAGTTGATGGCCTTCGTCGCATAGGGTAGAATTAGCTGCAAAGTTTTTTGCAAATAGTTTGGCCTTGTCTGATGCTGTCGAGATGACCTCTGGTCCATTGATAATGGTTGGGATTGAACGCACACTTCTGTTCAGGATCCTATTTGTTATTTGCCAAAACTGGTGGGAAGCAAGCCGCTGGTCAGCTACCTTGGATTTAACAGACTGGGCATATAGCTCTCTTGCATTTTTATTACTCTTTTACAGTGGTCGCTGGCAGTCCTGAAAGCAGCTTTAGTCTCAGTGCATCTATTACGTTGGTAGCTATGGAAAAAGTGATTTCTGTGCGCGATAGCAGCAGCACATTCTGGGGAGAACCATGGCTGGCTGTTAAGTTTTTGTTGGAATTTTTTAGATGGTATAAATTGGTCTATGCCTACAATTAACCATTCGGTCAGATCTGATACTATAGAGGACACATCCTTTTTAAACATGGAGTGCAGAGGTAAATCAGATATGAATGTATGGAAGCTATCCCAGTCAGCCATAGAGTATCGGTATACAGTACGGTGGAGGGGTACGTCTGGGGACTTATTACATTTCGTTTTTATCTTAACTGATACGACGGAGTGGTCGGAGGATCCTAGAGGAGAATGAACGGAACATGAACATAGCTCAGGGGAAGTTGAGAGAAAAAGGTCTAGGAGGCTTGCATATTGACCGGGTGTATCGGGCACACGGGTGGGTTCGCGAACAATCTGAGTGAGGTCATAAGCAATGGCAAAATCATGACAAAACCTCCCCTCATCGTCTGTCTTATTTGAATGGGTCAGCCATTCCACGTCATGGACGTTGAAGTCACCACAGATGTGGATGTTAGCCGAGGGATGGCCAGGCAGTATGTGGTCTATTTTCTCAGATATGCTCTTAAAGATAGTAACTCCGCTGTTGTGAGGGCGATAGAGGGCAAATATAAATGCAGTGGTGTTAGCAAGTGCAACCCGGAAGCACATATAGGGTAAATTAGGATCTTCTCTAGAGATATCCCTGCTACACGGGGAGCCATCTTTAATGTAGGCACATATTCCATGCCCATGGCGATCTTGGGTGTCAGATTTAGCTGTTAAGTTAGAGTATCCGTTAATTATGAACTCATCTAGGGAAGTGGGCGGCCCTATTCCAGTTTCGCTTAGAAATAATATGTTCGGTTTCGTCTCCTGTAATTGGGTTTCAACCTCTTGAAGGTTGGAACGTAGACCCCTGATATTGGAGAAGGAGACCTAGTAGTAGGGGTCTACGTTGGAAGATGGGGTTCTAGGTTTATTCGAGTTTTTATTCTGGAGATATTTTATGTTGAGGTTTTGGGATTTGTGGAACAGGTCGACATACTTGGTTAGAGCAATACAGAGAGGGAAAGTAAGAGAGAAAAAGACAACAATTTTCCTCACTATCGGAGCCTAAAACTAAACGAATATTCCATGAACAAAGTTTCTTTCCAAGAACTGTTTACCTGTGGAATACAATATTGTAGTGCTGCTTCCCAGCTGGCTATAACATGCTCATGCTCTAGCCTAATGTAAATAAGTACTTGTTGAGCCATCCTCATATATAATTAAACCCTACCCAAGTTCCACCATAAGCGATCATTACGGTGTTTTTTCACCGCCTATCCAACACTCATTAACCCTTATTCTAGAGTATTCTCCGGGCTCGCATAAGCAGTGATACCCAAGTAATAGTTCTATCTATTTATCTGTCTATCTATCCATCTAACTATCTATCTATCCATCTATCTATCCATATATGTATATATATATATATATATATATATATATATATATATATATATATGCATAGTTATTTGTGTGTGTGTTAATGTGTCTACGTGTATGTATTCAGTTATTTTTTTTAAAAAAAGTGTATTTATGAGCGTCACCGGTAAACGGGCAAGAGAAAAGACCACACACGTCTGATATCCAGGGTTTGGCTAAGATACGGACCCCTGCGTTTAGGAACATCGGGGAAGGGATCATGCAGACAAACACACGGGATCCTCTCTAATCTTAGCGCCTATTTTGTCCGTTTTTCTTTTCTTGCAAAAGAATTCATGCTCTCCTGTTACAGGAAAATACTTCCGTCTATTTTAAGCTTTCTCTGTTTATTGATATATATTTATTTATCTGCTTAAATATGGATATAATCGTTGATACTCACACACGCACACGCAAACGCACATTTATATATATATATATATATATATATATATATATATATATATATATATAAAGGGAGGGTAAAATAGATAGATAGATAGATAGATAGATAGATAAATAGATGACGATTTCAATGTTTTTCCCCCATTCCGATACAAATACCGACATCAATTCCATTTATTTTTATAATTCCGAAATATTTCATTGCTTTGATTTGTTTTTCTTGTGTACGTGGGAGGGGTCGGCTTGCTGCAAAACCTCATGTAATATGTTATTACAAAAACGCATGTAATATGTGCATATATTATTACAAAACCCATGTAATATGTGCATATATTATTACAAAACCCATGTAATATGTGCATATATTATTACAAAAACCCATGTAATATGTGCATATATTATTACAAAAACCCATGTAATATGTGCATATATTATTACAAAACCCATGTAATATGTGCATATATTATTACAACACCCATGTAATATGTGCATATATTATTATAAAAACCCATGTAATATGTGCATATATTATTATAAAAACCATGTAATATGTGCATATATTATTACAAATACCATGTAATATGTGCATATATTATTACAACACCCATGTAATATGTGCATATATTATTATAAAAACCATGTAATATGTGCATATATTATTACAAAACCCATGTAATATGTGCATATATTATTACAAAAACCCATGTAATATGTGCATATATTATTAAAAAAACCATGTAATATGTGCATATATTATTACAAAACCCATGTAATATGTGCATATATTATTATAAAAACCATGTAATATGTGCATATATTATTACAAAACCCATGTAATATGTGCATATATTATTACAATACCCATGTAATATGTGCATATATTATTACAAAACCCATGTAATATGTGCATATATTATTACAAAACCCATGTAATATGTGCATATATTATGACAAACCCCATGTAATATGCGCATTGTATAGTAATATTTAATATGGAGATATTTTTTCTTTGTTTCATTTATTAAAGACCATGACCAGTGATACCCTACCTGAAAGTCCATCTTTCAAACTCGTTGACTTAACGTTCGCAGTCAAAATGAATTAGAATAAATCCATTGAGGCCAATGCTTAAGCTTTTTTTTTTTTTTTTTTTTTTTACACAGTGATCACCACTTATCAAGGCCCGGAAGCCACTCAGGGATAAGGGTTATTGTAAGTACACTACGTTAGTGAGGAGATTTGCTGAAATGTTTACTTAAGGGGGCGGTTCATTAGGAATTTGTTAACATTGGACTTGAAGACATCCAAGTTGTAGTCCGGAGGGAAGCAGGCAGACGGAACAGAGTTCCACAGGCGTGCAGTTCTAAGAAAGAAGCTTGGTTAATGGAATCTGCGTTTTGATTTAGGTACAGATATAGAGTGGGGGAATTTTTTCACAGTGGATTCAGCTAGACGGGTGTTTTTCGTGAAAGATTGGCGAGGGGGGACCAGAGATTGGAGTTCAGACGAGCATCTGCCATGGAAATAACGATAAAACAAGGACAGGCTCGCAACGTCTCTTCTGTGGGAGAGAGGTTGCAGTGTAGAGAAAAGGGAATCCCCCACTAAGCCACGAAGTCTATTTTGTACTCTGTCAAGGCAGGATAGGCTGTTTTTAGCAGCTCCTACCCAGATATGGCAACAGTATTCCATCCTTGGACGTACTTGGCTTTTATATAGATAGAGAATTGCATCCGTAGTGAGATATCTTCTGGAGCGGTAGAAGGATCCCACCATCTTTCCAGCGACCTTGGCAACAGACTTGATGTACGTGTTCCATTTCAGATCAGGAGTAAAGGTCAAACCCAGAAGCTTGTCAAAACACGGGGCCTCACCCAGACGAGAGCCATCCATCACAATTGATGCCAGATGGGGATCAGAGCGTTGATGATGTTAGGATAGCAGTTTGGTTTTGGATGCATTAAAGGTAACCAGCCACCTCTTCCCCCACTGAACCACGCGCTCGAGATCAGAGGAGAGAGAATCAGAGAGAACTTTGTCATTTACAGCGTTTGATGTGTTGCCGTAGATGGTCGTGTCATCAGCATAGATGTCAACGAATGATTTAAGTATGTGTTTAGGGAGGTCATTGATGTAGATCAGGAAGAGAGTTGGGCCCAGGATTGACCCCTGAGGGACTCCAGCATTTATATTGCAGGCCTCCGATTTTTGTCCATCTACCACTACTCTTATGAGCCTATCGGAGAGAAATGATTTAATGATTGAGAAAACATTTCCAGTTATACCGTAGCTGGAAATCTTGTGAAGTAGACCCTTATGCCATACCTTGTTGAAGGCCTTTGATATGTCAAGAGCAATTGCCCTAGAAAGGAAGCCTTTGTCAAGAGATTCACTAATCCTGTGGGATATAACCGTCAGCACATCTGCGGTAGATCTTGCAGAGCGGAAACCATATTGTGTGTCACTAAGAAGGTTATTCCTGCTGAGGTGGTTGACTATTTCTCTATTTAATATGGATTCCAGCAACTTACTCATAACACACAGGAGACTTATTGGTCTGTATTGAGAGGGAGATGACTTATCACCTGAATTCTTAAATACAGGGCAAACTGATGAGGTCTTCCAGGGAGTCGGAAAGCACTTCTCCTTAAGGCAGCGCTTTAATAGTTTCGTAAGTATGGGAGCAAGTTCTGGTTGAAGCTTTTTTAACACTATAATTGGGATGCCATCAGGGCCAGCTGCTTTACTGGAATCTAGGTTCTTTATTAGCTTGGCGACCTCATGCACGGATATTTGTATGTTACCTAGCTTGTTCTGTGTTATAGGAGGAAATATGGGGAGTTGATGGCCTTCGTCGGATAGGGTAGAATTAGCTGCAAAGTTCTTTGCAAATAGTTTGGCCTTGTCTGACGCTGATGAGATGACCTCTGGTCCATTGATAATGGTTGGGATAGAACGCACACTTCTGTTCAGGATCCTATTTGTTATTTGCCAAAACTGGTGGGATCCAAGCCGCTGATCAGCTACCTTGGATTTAACAGACTGGGCATATAGCTCTCTTGCATTTTTTATTACTCTTTTACATTGGTTGCTGGCAGACCTAAAAGCAGCTTTAGTCTCAGTGCATCTATTAGGTTGGTAGCTATGGAAAAAGTGATTTCTGTGCGCGATAGCAGCAGCACATTCTGGGGAGAACCATGGCTGGCTTTTAGGTTTTTGTTGGAATTTTTTAGATGGTATGAATTGGTCTATGCCTGCAATTAACCATTCGGTCAGATCTGATACTATAGAGGACACATCCTTTTTAAACATGGAGTGCAGAGGTAAATCAGATATGAATGTACCGAAGCTATCCCAGTCGGCCATAGAGTATCGGTATACAGTACTGTGGAGGGGTACGTCTGGGGGCTTATTACATTTCGTTTTTATCTTAACTGATACGACGGAGTGGTCGGAGGATCATAGAGGAGAATGAACGGAATATGAACATAGCTCAGGGGAAGTTGAGAGAAAAAGGTCTAGGAGGCTTGCATATTGACCGGGTGTATCGGGCACACGGTTGGGTTCGCGAACAATCTGAGTGAGATCATAAGCAATGGCAAAATCATGACAAAACCTCCCCTCATCGTCTGTCTTATTTGAATGGGTCAACCATTCCACGTCATGGACGTTGAAGTCACCACATATGTGGATGTTAGCCGAGGGATGTGAAGACAGTATGTGGTCTATTTTCTCAGATATGCTCTTAAAGATAGTAACTCCGCTGTTGTGGGGCCTATAGAGGGCAAATATAAATGCAGTGGTGTTAGCAAGTGCAACCCTGAAGCACATATAGGGTAAATTAGGATCTTCTCTAGAGATATCCCTGCCACACGGGAAGCCATCCTTAATGTAGGCACATATTCCATGCCCATGGCGAAAGCTGCTGGATAGAAGGTAGGTTCCCTCTACAATGCTAGAAAACTACACACACCTGAGAGTATCTTATATATTTGCAAAGCCACAATTCACCCATGCATTAAATACTGTTGCCACATCTGAGCTGGCGCATCTACCATTAGTCCCTCACGCCTAGACAGGATTCAGAATAGAGTCTCAGATATAATAGCCCTTCCATTATCTGCCAAGTTCCAACTTCTGTCCCATCACCGCAGTGTTGCATCCGTTTATCTGTTGAACTCATAGCACTTGTGTCCCCTAGACGTACATCCTCCGCCCACAGCAAAATTCTTCCTCTTCGGAAAGCCTTATATTGTAATAGTTCCTTTCTGCCGAGTGCTAGACATTGGAATTCCCTTCCTCTTTTCTGCTTGTATGACTGTACTAACTAGTAGAAGTTTAAATGTTTACGAATTCTCCTATTAGACGCTCTCGCAAATAGTTTCCCCAATTCCCAAGTAGCAATAGTAATTAAAGATATAAAAAATTGGTTCTATAATAGACCTTGTCTCACAAACGATCAATAATGATGAATAAGAACGAGATGTTTCAAGCTATTCAACTGGTAAAAGAACAATTACCCAATCACGTGTTTGTGTTTATAATATATATCTTTATCTTACAAGCATTAGTGGCAGTCTTTATTTTAAAAAAAAATTTCCTGAAATAATCATGTAATTGTTTATTTATGTAGCACCCACTTGCGCAAAGGGTAGATAACTTTGGATAAGGGACCCCAATGCTGTACCTACTTGATCTTTTCTTTCTTACCTCCGTAACCCTCTTTTTTAAGCTGTCATCTTAACCTTCAAGTATGATTGTGATTCTAGACGTCTAAATAAATGTTAGATGTCAGTGTCTGACGGCAGGTTTTTCCTTTTTTTTTTTTGTGTGTGTGTGTGTGTGTGTGTGTGTGTGTGTGTGTGTGTAAGCTTCCTCTTTGAGAGTAAAGGAGAAATATAGAGAACGGGGGCGGGGCTGACTAATTGAGATCGCAAACAAGCAGTAAAAGATGGCAAACAAGTCGGATGCGGCTTGTCAAGAAACTCGGATGGTACCCATTTAGGCGTAGGGCTCTGTGTTGTGGGTGGAGGCTTATTTCTTATGAGTAGCTTTTCGATGGAGTGACTAGATTTGTGATAAATAGAAATAACAATGAAGTTAATTATTGTTAAGAGGTATGAACTTAATAGAGGCGTGGGGGTAGAGGCAGACAACACATTTGGGGGTAAATTCCAGGATGAATTTATGACTGGGTTCGAATCCTTCAACTGGCAGTAATCATCACGTATTAAACCGACAATAACGTAATTTCGAAAGACATGTGCCAGTAGGTCGAAAAATGTTATTAATATTTATTTTTAAAATATTGTATATATATGTTTTTTCTTATAATATATACAATCCATATTTAAGAAGCTCAGTGTAATTACAGAGCAATATAGAGAATAAATGACAAAAAACTATATTCCAAAATTCATGATGTTGACCATCTCATAATTTATTCCTTTAATTCAGTTGACTTATACAATTCTTGACAGTATCTGTTTCGTAGCGCAAAATCAATCACTTAATTATTATATCAATCAGTGAATCTAATATGCCCTTAACTCATCAGAGGAAATAGCAACAATCAATCCGTCAAAAGGAAATAAAGTGTGATTTGACATGATTAAAATCTGAAAATTGGAAGAGAAGCTGCAAATACCTTTAATATGTTTCTATTACGCCATTATAAATATGGTGTCGTATTACAAATTGTATAATATTGTAAGCTTAAAATCCAAATAAATATTAGTATAAATATTTCTCAGACAATCGTAATCAGATTAAAAAAGACCAATAAACGAGATAAAGAGTTATTTAAAGGCCGTTTCAAATGATTATACCACATTGAACATAATGGATTACTTCATAGGCATGATTTTCATCTTCAAATATTTCACTTGCAGTCTGTAAAATGCATAAAAAAAACACAATTCATTCTGGAATGTACCAGTATTAATGTTATATCATGCCGGGGCAACATCTGGTTGTCTTCATAGATTAGAAAATCGACTATTATTATTCTAAAAGTAAAATATTAGATAATGGACATTGTTATTGTTTTGTTAACTTTTATGTAGAAAAAAATGCAAAGAGGATGTTTGAAACAAAGAAATATGTAGTCAAATATTTAACTCAGAACAAATAAATCATGGAATTTAACATAATGTGAATGTAGGTTTTCCAAACAGCAGACTCAGCATGAAATTGTTCAATCTAACCAAATCAGGTATCGGAACACGTGTTTAGAAGCCACATGTCAGGTCATGGAAGTAAATGCCGTAACGAGATCTGTTAGTTTAGATATATACGGGTTAGTTACAGAGTCCAAAAAGTCCGAGACAGAAGTCCAGGAGAGAAGTCGAGGAAAGACAGTAGGGCAGTTGAGTCCCTAGCGTTCAGTCTTACAATATGGAAAGCATCCGTCGAATAAAGTTGTTTGAAGATATAACCGACGTTACTAGTCGAGTTTTTGAAAGGATCTTCAATTTCAGCTTGGCCAATTCACCGAACAAGACACGGACGAATAAAGATATGTTTTTTTTTTCAGTTGACAAGATAATAACCCTAAGAGTGTGTCTCGTTGCCATTTGCGTATTAAGTCTTATATGTTGGATTGTATTGCATGTCACACACACACAAGCACACACACACATAAAGAACAAGAAATATACACACTTGATTACATGAACATTGAATATACACTGTTAAACCCTTCCACAGCTTAACATTCATTGGTTTGTATTTTACAACTGTTGTTGTATCCTCATTGATTCAACCATTGAATATCGTTTCCATACTATCATACTAAATTTAATTTTAAATGTATGAGCTAATAAGCAAAATGAATGATTCCCTACATCTATTTTGCTAATAACGTTTCTTCCGGTGAGATGAATTATCCATCCATTCATGGATTAAGAAAAATGATTTTGTATTCCTTAACAAACAATAAAATTTGTTATGAATCCACATAATTTAATCCAGAATTTCCATATATATATATAATATATATATAATATATATATATATATATACGCATTCATATATATTGTAATATATATGATATAAAGTATATGAAAACACGCATGCATACGATTAAAATGTTATAGCAAAATTTCAAAGCAGACATTAAAGTAGCTTTTCTTGAGATTATCAATTAGTAACATACGAGCAATTACATATATTTTTACGTATCCCCCCATATATATATATATATATATATATATATATATATATATATATATAGTCTGTTTATTTTCCTTGGATTTTACTTGTGCGAATGGAAAATTAAATAAACTTTCTTGGATTTACATTTTTGGATTTTACCGTCATTGGATGCTTTGCCTTTTACCTGGCTGTCCATTCACGTGAAATCAACTTTTTTCTTCACCATGTTCCCTTTACTTCACTTTTTGCTATCAAGTAAGATTTTTGACTTACTTGCAGTTTCATCAAATACTTTTGTATGCAAAATCCGATACTGCATTTTGCTAATTCCTATCCGCTGATGAGAAGGAAAGTATTTCTTCGAAACTCCGCGGATTAAGGATTATCCACTTATTAAGTGTTTCCTTTTCAGATTAAATATGATTTTAACTCTTTTTCAAAGTGTTTTTTAACATGTTTTATTAACTATTTGCTCATATTATAAGCTCTATCTCCTACTTGGATTTATCGAGCTTTTACATCTGGTTGAGATTACTTTATAAATATTAATTCTTCAATATTTATAATATACTTTAGTTTTACCATCTTGAATCATTTTGGTAAATTTAATTGTAATTTTAATTTTTTATTTTATATATATATATATATATATATATATATATATATATATATATATATATATATATATATATATATAACTTTGTTTTATGATATGGAGAAATTACTAGTTGTAATTATTTATTTTTAATTATCTTTTCTTTGTAGGGGGTCTTTCCAGTGCTCATTATTCGGAGAATAGTTTATTCTCTTTGTAGCCCTTCTACTGCAATTCTTTTGGGGGCGATTTCATTTACATGTTTTCATCAGTTCTTTTTTGTTTGTTGTGGGGGTATCCACGTTGCCCATGATAAAAATGATTAATATACAGGTGTGTTTCAAACAGAACTTCATGTCAACCCAGGCAACACTGGGTACCCATGCTAGTATATATATATATATATATATATATATATATATATATATATATATATATAATGAAATTTCTGTATGTGTGTGGATTCATTTCCTATGGATTCCTAAGCTGCTTCGATAAATGTAGATAATTTGATGAAAAATCCGATTAAATAAAAAAAAAAACAGGCTATTTTGACTAAAGTTAACGCCTTAAAGAGCCTATACATGTGCATTTGAGACATGTTCTATTACCACCCAAGAAGATAGGCCCGGCATATAAAATCAACAGTAGGTTCTTTTATATGGCAGGGGCGCGTTCGAAATGAATGTTTCTCTTTAGACCACAATTGAACTATGATACTTGATATTAGCAATTTAAAATTTAATACAGGCCATTTTATAAACAAATTTTATAAAACAAAGAACAGGTTCTCTACAGTGCACTGCATATGACAATGCAGTGTGGACTAAGTCACTACTGGGAGAATAGAAAAAGGGGCAATGTTCCGATTTGGATGGCAATATAATATGAGAGGAAGAAATATTCGTTATATATAAGAAACTTTGTGTATGTGTGAGTTCGTTTCCTATGGACTCAGAAACGGCTAAGTCAGTTTCTTTTAATTTCACATGAAGAAAGCCAATGTATCTGGGGATGTTCTTACGTAGGTTTTTTTTATCGGAAAGCGTTCGATAAATATCGAAAATCGATAATCGAAACAGTCTAATTAAAGAAAGAATTAGAATTTTGACTAAAGTTAGGACATATACAACTGCATTTGAGAAGTTTATCATCACACAAGCAGAAAGGTATGCCCTATTAAATCATTTGTAGATTCTTTTATAAGACATGGGCGCGTTGGAAACGAGTGTTTCTGTTTAGAGCACAATTGAACTATGATACTTGACTTTCGCATTTTAAACTTGAATTTAAGCCGTTATATATGAAAATAATTTTATAAAACCAACAGTAGGTTCTCTACAGTGCAATGTAAACAGCAATGTCTTGTAGAGTATGTCACTACGGGGAGGTATATGAATCAACAGAAAGATTCCCGAGTTTGACAAGATATACTTGAAGAAGGTTGAAGGTTACATCGACCGGAACGATGACTACACTAGTTCGAAGAATCGAAACATTATTAATACGGATGATGAATCGGTGTTAAATAAATCTAAAAAGGTTGATTTGCCGTAAAAAAGCGGACGAAACGTCCATTACATTCTTCAGTTTCCTCCGAATGTATAGCTGACATCAACTCAATTGCTGATATTTTATCCGCCTTTATCATAATGCAAAAATAAATACTCAAATTCGGATATTCAAATATAAAGACGTTTTTTTCAATAGAAATATAAGTAGCGCCCAAATATTGGCCTGTCTGTCTAGAGCCTGCATGTAGGTGGGGAGAGAGGTCCCTCATCTCCTCGCCGCAGAATTAAAAGTGTTGGTAACGTAGGGCGAGGGGGTAACAGGTTTTTAAAAATCGTTTGTTTATAGAAGAACAGAAAAAAAAGAAAAGAAACAAAAATTGTCGCTTTGCAAAAGTTGCGCCCTCTTTGTCTTCGTGTTGGCATCGAACGTCGTCTGTTATTTCAAGCGGATGCCAAGAAACCATTAGAGGAGAAAAGGCCAGTTTGTGAAAGGCGCAGCAGAACGAAAGGAATACGAAAAATGCTTGAAACATGATAGCCTTTTAAATCTGGGCAATAAAAATACGAAGAACCCCCCCCTCTCCATTCTCTAGCAGAGCAGGTTCGGAGGTGGGGGGGGGGTAATAGCGGAAATCAAATCTGCAGGAGGAGGACGAGGACGAGGCGGACAAGGTGTGTATCAAAGATGGTACTAGCCGCCGGACTCCGTAAAAGATCACCATTGTAAAATTAAGCATTTTGAACCAAACTGTCTGTAAAACCTATGAATCGAAAAGTGTTATCGATCTGTCTTTGTCTTTTTTGGATTACCGTTACTCATCTATCTCCGTATTCCTCTATCTCTACACAGAGGTAGCGAACTTTAAATTGACAACTATTTTCTTGAATGGCATATTTGGCAACTATCGGTTATTTTGAGTCCAGCTTGGTTTTGCAATTCATCATAAAAAGACTGACAACCAAGCAGTGTTATAAATTGTACAACTTTGATGAACGAATAATTTAACGAAATGAATCTGTCATTTGCGATTTACCCTCATTTACTTCAGAGATATGTAATGTTGATAAACCAGACAATAGATCACTTGCAAGATAACATTCGACGTCC
>NC_136509.1:9912045-9967045 GCF_053919585.1 Euprymna scolopes | reverse complement strand
TCTCCATCTATTCATCTCTCTCTTTGTGTGTGTGTGTGTCTGTGTGTGTCTTTCCCCTTGTCTCTCGCTATCTATCTATCTATCTATCTATCTATCCGTCTCTATCTATCTGTTCGTCTCTATCTATCTATCTACCTATCTATCTGTACAATTATATAAATGCAACATTGTCTGAGTGTGAGTTCGTTCCTTATAGACTCCGAAACAGCTAAACAGATTTTCTTTAAAATTTACAGAACTTTAATGCATAAGTCTGGGAGTGATCTTAGTTAAGTTTTGTCTTAGAATATCCCCGATAATTACCGATAACTGATAATCGAAACCGTTATTTTAATTTATCTATCATCGGTAAAGCCATTTTTCCATGTCTTCGCTTAGCAACAATGATAGAAGAACGAGCCGTGAAAAGTCTACTGTGAGTAAGTTGATAGCGTGTTTTTTTTTCCTTTTTGCATGATGTCATCTGTAGGTTCAAACCTCGCACGTAAATTTCTTAATGTTTTTAGTGGAGTAGAAATATCTTTTACATCTAGTGATCTCTACTGTGTGGAAGTGGGATTTAGCTGCCTGTCGGGTTTGTCGAGGGTGTCTACGTCGTGGGGGCACAAGTGTCTGCAGTTCGCCAGAGTATTCACCATTAAAATACTTGTAGAACAGGCAGAGGGATGCAAAGAGGATGTCGATGGGGCAGAGGCTGAAGTTTAGATGCCAGTTCAGTATTTTTAAAGTAAAATTTAAATGGGAATTTGAAAACTTTGAAGTGTCGCATATAATGATAAAATAATTTTTATTTACTGATGTATTTCGCTAATGCGTAGCCTCATCAGGGTCGAAAGTCCTGTTCGTGAATTTCTTTTTCTTCATTTTGGTGTCATGGCGAAGAGAAGAGAATTTACGTGCCGTTCCGGTGGTTTAAAGTGTATAATGCTCCAGTTTTGAGCAGGATTTAAAGTAAAAGATGGTCACACACTTTTTGAAGGCACTTATTTTTAAAGTAAAATTTAAATGGAAATTTGAAAACTTTGAAGTGTCGAATATAATGATAAAATCATTTTTATTTATTGATTTTTTTCTCTTCACCAAAATCAACAAAAAGAAAAAGAAATTCACTAACCGGACTTTCATAGTTATTATGAACGTTTTCGATTCGACTACGAATCATCTCGAGGTGTTGATGCGGTGAAAGTAGGAGCAATAATAGAAATAAAAAAATTAAAAAAGTAAAATATTTAATCAATTGTGTCGATTGATAGAAGGTTAGAAGTATATAAAAAGTCGATCAAAAATCGATTTAAAACACAATTCGATTAAAAATCTGAGTTTTAAAATCAACCTGTCCGTGGGCTAATATTGGTAAAACCCATCGTTTACGCACTACGCCAGACATTTTAACACCTTGTTGCTCTTCTCGAACGAAATGCTATTTATAGTCGGATGACGTATATATTGCGTATATCTCTACGATTGTATAAAATGAACTTTGCCTGTGCGGGTTTCTGTGTGTGTGAGAGTTCGTTCCTTATGGACTCGAAAACGGTTGGACCGATTTTTATGAAATTTAAAACCAAGGTATTTTATGCGCCTGGTAGTGTTCTTAGATAGGTTTTGTATCGAAATGTCTTCAACACGTATCGATAATCGATAAATCCAAAAAGTCTGACAAAAAAAAACAGACGATTTTAACAAAAGTTAACACCTTACACAGCCTAACATCACAAGTGCATTTGAAAAGTGTTATTACCACACAAGCTGAAAGGCCCGCCATATAAATTCAACAGTAGTTTCTTTGATATGACAGAGGTGTTCGAAATTAATGTTTCTGTTTAGAGCACAATTGAAGCTTCATACTTGACTTTTTCATTTTAAACTTTAATTCAAGCCATCTACATATAAAAATGATTTTATAAAATCAAGAGTAGGTTCTCTACAGTACAATGTAGACTAAAATGTATCGAGAATTAAGTCACTGCGGGGAGGTATGTGAAGATTCTCTCAGTACATCGCGATGGGTCCCCTACTAGAGCAAGCAGTCAATCGATTTGATTAAAAATTGGGCGATTTTACCGATGTCGATGATAACAAAAATATAAGAATGTATAACATTCGTTGACCATCATTCAGTCCCGCAAAACGTCGGGTCTCTCTGCTAGTACGTAGATCCACTATTATATAGAAGTAACTTTGTCTATATGCGTGTGAATTCGTTCCCTATGTATTCGGAAACGGCTGAGCCGATTCTTTTGTAATTTCACACAAAGATACTTGATGTATCTGGGTGTGTTCTTAAGTAAGTTTTTTCTTTTTATCGGAAATCGTCTGACATATATCGAAAATTGATCATCAAAAAAATCCGATTAAAGAAAGGAAGTCCGATTTTGACTAAAGTTAACACTTTTATACAACCTAACATCACAAGTGCATTTGAGAAGTTTTATCACCGCACAAGCAGAACGGCGCAACCTATAAAATCAACTGCAGATTATTTTATAAGACATGGGTGCGTTCGAAATTAATGTTACGTTTTAGAGCACAACTGAACCAGGATACTTGACTTTTGAATATTATTACTTACAGATAATTTTTTATAAAATCAACAGTAGATTCTATACAGTGCAATGTAGACTACAATGTATTGTTGACTGAGTCACAGCAGGGAGGTATGTGAAGCTTCCCCCCCCCCGGTGTAACATATCATGGATGCGCGTATGTAAACATATGGGAAAGGGAGGGAGAGAGGAAAGGAGTATCAAAAAGAAAAGCAACGATCTCGGAACAGTCGAGATAACGTTCGAAATCTCTGGAGAGACGTGGAGAACTTTTTAGATCACTTAATACCAATGAGTCTGAAGAGGGTTGCAAATTGCATTGTTATGGTGACTGGACTTATGCATTAATGACCTGAAAGATGCATCTCTCTGTTGCAGATAATAACCGAGTTAGACTCTAAGAGCACAACCATTGTTATGAGCGTGCGTCAGAAGCAGAGATGCGTCATTGGATGGAACAGATCCAATATTTCTTTTTTCTTATATATATATATATATATATATATATATATATATATATATATATATATATGTGCGTGTGTGTATATATATATATATATATATATATATGTGTGTATATATATATATATATATATATATATATATATATATATATATTTAACTATGATTTTAAGGGAAAAACTAATTGGTTACGTCGAGAACAGATATGATCAGAGACTGAAGATGGTCCGATATGGGCAATCAGCTATTGGACCTCTTAGTTTGGATATGAAACCGACGGTACACATGCTGTTCTGATTTTCTCTAGCACATCTATAAATACATGTTTGTGTGCTTATAAAATAGGTGCTTGGGTTAAAACTGACCAAAAGAGTAAGTAAGCACAGTGTCTTCAAGATGGATTATGTGTGAGGTCTCAACACGACAGATTTGCTTTCCATCTTTTTTGTCGTCAACACTAAATGGCGAGATCATTTCCGGACATATCAACATTTTTCAATTTGTTTTTGATGACACGTATATCCAGATTTCAGTCGGGATGGGTGCCAGAATGTGAATGCGTATGTGTTTGCACGCATATGATGCTGAGTATTGTACGCGCATATACACGTGTGTAGGGGTGGGGGGTGGGCTGTGTGTAAGGAATGATAGGCTTTTGGTAGTAAAACGCGATTATATCCCGCCTTCTACCTTATGGTCGTGTCGAACCGATTTGTCTATTTACATAACCACCCGCCGAACCGGCCATCGCCACCCACTTTGACACGAACTCCACTTAATTTGCTGTTTATTCAAGATCAAATTTGTCTTCATTTAAAAGCTGTTATCTTTATTTGTAAAACACTGCCCCTTTTTATATCAAACTCGATTTCCTCTTTTCTGACTCTCAATATTAGTCTCTTCATATCGAAAAAAGCATGTTTTATATATATATATATATATATATATATATATATATATATATATATATATTTGGCACCGCTAAAACTGGGGGGGGGGCAGGTAAGTACTTTTTGACGGACCGTCTTTTTAAAAATCTACCAAAAATCAGGTAATTATCCGATCAATACGAAATTTTCAGCGATTATTAAGAGAAGAATGAACTTTATAACAGTTTTGAGTTTTGAAGTGTGAAATTCGGTGAATATGTTAAGTAAAATAATTAATTTAAGTTAAGCAAAACAAAAAAAATTTTTTTAATATTTATACGAAAAAAGCCATTTTAAAATCTTTGATAAATAAATTAACAATTTTTTTTAGCGAGCTGAATAATGCATGACCATTATTAAACAGGGCGTGCTTTGAAGAATCGATACAAAAAAAATCGATAAATATTGTGCCCTTTGTGTTAAAAATAGCATCATTTTTTCGATCCCTTTTGAAAACGTTTGCCGCCTTTCGACTACGGTGAACCAAACGCGCTGAAATAATTTTTTTTTATTCTGCTTTAAATTGCCCCCCCCCCCCATTTTGGGGATCCTGGCCCCCACACACATACACATTAAAAACCAAACTCATACAAATGGTCACCTATCTGGTACTGGCCAGCCTCAGCGTTAATAATACATTGAAATTTTCGTCACTGAAAAATAAGTTGTTTTTTTTTTGGCCTGTTTGGTCTTCCATAGTTTGCTTTTTATCAAATACAAACGTAAACATTGTCGATCTAGACTCTAGATCGACGCGAAGTAACTGGTTGCCTATATGAATAAGTGGAATTATTTGAAATCCAGGTACTTATATTATAATATTTTTGTATATTCTCATCTTAGTTAGACAACAAATAAATAAATTAATTATTTCAAAAACCTTTTTTTTTTTTATATATTTATGTACGTTTTTTGTGCAAGACAAAAAATGTCAATTGTTAACTTTTTGGGAAAATTTAACATTTAAAATTTAATTAAAAATAGTAGAAAGAGTTTTACATTATTCTGTTTCCTATATGATAAAATTCAGGGTTTTATCTTTCTGGGAAAAAAAAAGTTACTCAGAAATAATGGATTTTAATAATGTAATTTCGTTTTAAAAAACAACAACAAATTTATTTTTCGGCCATTTTTGGCGGTACCTAATATATATATATATATATATATATATATATATATATATATATATATAAATTATAAGCATATATATGTTTTTTTTAAATGTATGTATATCATGTCATGTATATATGTATGTATATATCTATGTATATTATCATGTATATACGTATGTATATATATGTATGTATGTGTGTATGTAAATATATGTGTATGTATATATGTGTGTATATGTATGTATATATATGTAAATATATATATATGTGTAATACATATATGTATGTATATTTATGTATATATATTTTAATATATATGTATATATGTATATATATTTGTATATATGTAAATGTATATATATGTATATATATGTATGTATATATAATTGCATATATATATGTATGTATATGTGTATATATATGTAGATATATGTAAATGTATATATGTATATATATGCATATATATGCATATATCTGTGCATGTGTCCGTGTGTGTGTGTGTGCGCGCGCGCACATATATATATATATATGTGTGTGTGTGTGTGTGTGTGTGTGTGTGTGTGTGTGTGTGTGTGTGTGTGTGGAATAAGTTAAGCCGTAAAGTTATATAGGATCTTTATTACATGAGTGTTACAGAAAGAGTAATAAGATGGATGCTATTTAGGCCATTGTATTTCGAAACTGAATGCTTCTCGTCAGACGAGGAGAAAAGGCTGACATTATACAAAAGTAAAGGTAAAAAGAACACACCGACTTTAAAAAGATTCAGTTTAGAAATGGAAAAATGTTTAAGATTAGAATTGGAAAAAATATTTTATAGGGGATGATATGATGGGGTAAAAGAGGGAAAGGACAGAAAAGAATAATAAATGTTAAAAAAATAAACAACGCAATATATAAGAAAATGAAATATTAAGAAATGTTGGTTTTTATTATGAAATTATTTTTAAAAAATTTTAACTTTTTAAACGATTTTTAATATAAAAAAAATTGCAAAATTGTAAAAAATCTTTTAAAATTTAAAAAAAGAACTCGCAATAAATTTTTGATGAAAAAAATTATGAAATATAAATATACGGCTGGTCACTTTTAATGCATCCAAAACAAAGCTTCAATCTTTTCAGCACCAGCGCTCGGTTCCTCACCTAGCCACATTTAATCTCGCATTGAGAAAGCACCATGCTTGACAAGCATCTAGGTCTGACTTTCACTCTTGATTTGAAGATGTAAGACTTCAGATTCGTTCCGTTACCAAGGTCACCTGAAAAATTGTAGGATCATCTTAGCGCTTCAGAATGTATCTCACTCCTGAAATATTCCTCTACCCGTATGAGAACCAAATACGTCCTAAGATAGAGTACTGTGGATGAGTTGCTAAGAGTATCCTTTCCTATCTTGACAGCTTCGAAATCTAGTGAGCGAAACCCTTGTCTCCATGCTAATTTCTCTTTTTAACAAAATAGACGTAGCGAGTCTATCTCTGCTTTATTGTTATTTTCTCAACCGAGCTTCAAATTATGGTCACTGTTGTGGCCCTAGGAAAGGGTCATAAAGAAAGAAAAACTCGAACAACGGGTTCAAGTAGAAAAGAATATATTGAACAAGTGAATACAAAGAAAACGCTGACAGAAGTTTTCGACTGTTAATTAGACAATCTGTAATCTCGCGTTATGTCACAATAATATCAGATTATGTCACGATAATCTCGTGTTATGTCATGACAATTGCCCGCGATAGTATTAGACTCCGGTTTTTAAAAATGATCGGAAGAGTCCATTACGCATGAATTGAAAAATCCCCATAACATTATCTCTGTTTAAAACTAAACGTAAATTCAATAAAATTTCTCATCATAGAACTTTCCCTTTGTGGAACACAATATCGAGAGTCTGCTTTACAGCTGACTATAACATGACCGATTTCAATTCTAATGTAAACAAGTTCCTGTTGAGCCGTCCTCTTAAACAAACACTACCCAAGTTTAATCATAACCGATGATTATGGTGTTGTCTCAGATTCCAACTAACACTTATTAATCCTTATCCTCGAGTAGCCATTGGGCCATGACAAGCGGTGCATTCTAATACACACACATATATATATATAAATATATATATATATATATATATATATATATATATATATAGCGAGAGAGAGAGAGAGAAGGAGAGAGAGTATAAAAAGAATTGCTGCCAAAAGGAAGTGCTCAATTGAAGAAGGAACATACTGTCCACCGGCAACCACACTTGCGATTAATAACAATAATGAAATGGTTTGCATAAATGTTTGAGATCATGTCACGTTGTCGGTATGCTACCAGATTATAATGGGGTGATTGACTAGCTTGGTCAATCAGCAATATGTACTCGTTGATTAAATCGAGCATCAGTTATGCGATCTCCGCCGTGCTTTGGCGGTGGACCATACAATTACTGGAGAACTCTATGAACGTAATAAGTTGTCTGGCGCTTAACATCTCACAGGTAGCGCCAATAATTCTCACGATAATGGAGCCGCGAACACGGAAGCAGAAACTAGTGCGCCTGTCCAACTTCGAGGAAGTCCATGAATCAAAAGGCCATCACTACTCTGTATTTCATTTACTACAAACTCACCACTTATCAAGTCCCAAGGGCCATTCGTGGATAAGGTTAATGAGAGTCGGGTAGAACGTGGGAGAACACCTTTTTGATTGGTAATGACAACATTTAGGCAAGGTTTGATTATTTAGGGGAATGGTTCATTAAGAATCTTGTATTTTTGGAGAATTCTTAATAAAATTCGAGAATTGAGCTTTTGCTTTTTTGTGAACGTTTTCAACACGAATTATTTATATATATATATATATATATATATATATATATATATATATATATATATATATATATATGGAGGGGGGACCAATATATATATATATCAGACATTCTTTAAAAGGAGATTTAAAGGTCAGTAATTGGGGTGGAGTTTATGTACAGAACGAAAAAGGAAAAACCAACATTATACAGATGTATAAAGGGTCGAACAATAAAATTTCTGCCCTAGAGAAAACGACATGATTCCATTTCCGTTTAATGAAAACGTGTTTTCTATTTTTTTTTTTTTTTTTTTGTACAGACCATCTACTAGTTGACTGGTTGTGTATAAATCTCAAGAGTGATAGGAGCCTTCTTTGATCTCTGAAAGTGACACAATGTTCAACGAGTCAGATCAGAGATGCGCCGTTGTACAACTGATGCTCTCTACCGATCTAAGTTATGACAATAGGACCATTGTCATCACCCTCAAAATATAAACCATGTCTTTTCAACGCTTGAGGGCACAGCTCAACGAAGTTTTCGACCACGGTTATGGCTTTTAGTGTGGTTTCAAGCGAAAGCTGCATCATGCTACCTCACATGATCGACATCGACTTAAAAGTCAACACCAAAGTGTACTTGGATGTGATGAAGAGTGTGCTCATCCCCTGATGCAATCAGGTCATCGTTGGCAGAGCTTGGGTGTAGAAGCAGGAGGACGGCGCCGGCCCACAAATCCAAAGAGATACAGGTTTGGCTTCAGAAGGAGTGCTACGATTGTGTATCCTTTTCTCATTGGCCCCACTCCTCTTTCGACCGTGGAATCCTTCTTTTGGTCATACATCGAGAACATCTCTAGCATAACCTCCCACAGCACCAAAGCCATCCTGATTGCCACCATCCATCAAGGATTCGCCGAGTTTCCGCTGGTGCTTGTGGAAAAGCCATGCTTCTAGTTCAGGATCCGTACCGAGATGATGATTGAGGCTGAGGGCGGCTACATTAAATAGATGTCAGCTCTACTACATAATCAATTTACCTGAATTGATTCTTTTTTTTTTTAATAAACGTTTTAAATGAAGCTGAAGTGCTGTTTTATATAGGGCGACAATTTTATCGTTCCACCCTGTACTAATGCATATACATTTAATCGTTAAATGAATAGAAAGATTTCATCAATTAAAGGTACGGGATTTATACGCTCTTTATTCCTAGGCATTTCGAAGCCTAATGCTTTTCATTAGAAGAGGAGAGAATCAGCGAGATAACATATTAAATTAAACGATAACGACATTAGGAACGAAATAATGGATTATCAAAGGAATAAGGCAAACAGTATCAATGTGGAGGGAATTAAAAACTAAAGTGATTATTAAGGTGGTATAAGACAAAATTGCGATTATCACATAATGGATATATGTGGTATGTATGGGGCTAGAGCTTGCCATCGTACGTTTGGGATATGAATTTTATACGCGTGGCATATGTGGAGATGTACATTTAATATTGAGAAACAATAGGGCAAGAAAGCAATAGGGGTAATCGTGGATGCTCTTATAAACATAAGGGAGTTGCGGTATAATTATAGAGGAGGAGTTTCTTGAAATAGAGAACGGAAGTTAAGTTAATATATAACAGAAAGAATATGAAAGCACAAGACAGTCTTAAACAAAGTATAAATTTTAAAATAATAAAACATAAAAAATTAAAAAAATATTAAAAACATTTTTTAAAATTATAATATAAAAACCAAATAAATACTCTTAAACAATGTATAAATTTCAATATGATAAAACATAAAAAATAAAAAAATATTAAAAACATTTTTTAAAAATTAAAATATAAAAACCAAATGAATAGTCTTAAACAATGTATAAATTTCAATATGATAAAACATAAAAACTAAAAAAAATATTAAAAACATTTTTTAAAAATTAAAATATAAAAACCAAATAAATAGTCTTAAACAATGTATAAATTTTAAAATAATAAAACATAAAAATAAAAAAAATATTAAAAACATTTAAAAATAAATAAAATATAAAAACCAAATAAATAGTCTTAAACAAAGTCAAAACATAAAAAAATATTAAAAAGTATACAAATAAAAAGTAATTAAATTTAAAGCAAAGCAATAAATGAAGAAAATTAAAACTGAAAACCGGAAAAGATGGAAAAAGTGAAAAAAAATAAAAAATAAAATTTTTTAATCAAATAGATTAAAAAAATGCAAAAAATATAGAAGAATCAAAATGATATTATTACAATTATGAGAGATAGAAAATACAAACTGAAAGTATTAGTGCTAGCACAGTATCTAAGGACCAAGAAACTAAACGTATAGTGCATAAAGAAACCTCTAGTGAAAATAAAGATAATGTGGTAAAAAAGTTAAAAAAAAACAAAAATAATGAAAAGGTCGGGAAAAGATTGGGAGAGATCAGAGAGCCAGAGATGACAACTATATATATAAGTCTATAATTATATAATTTTTCACTCCATCCATGCTTCTGTTCAGTCTTGAAAGACAAAGGATACCGCTTAGGGGCAGTTGCGCGTGTAATTGTGAGGCAAGGGTTGCGCAATCCCAACCACCCCTCTTCTGAATCGGCACTGTTTGAGTCCAGTGGCAAGGAGAAGACCAGCGGAGTACACATACAATACCTGAAAGTTCCAAATGGTCACCTATTTAGTACTGACAAGATTCAACGTTGCTTAACTTCAGTGATCCAGCGGGAACCGGTGTATCAACGTGATTTTTCACTCACTAATAAGACGAATAATGTGTTTTAGATAAGTGTAGTTAGTGATCCTTCGTCCCGTTTCTGTGGTGGCTGGTATCTAGTTTTCCAAACTTGGTGAGTAGATTTACAGGGTTTGGGATGAACTTATTCCAATAGAGATAAACGAGCGGCCGGGTGGTCCTGTCGTCAGTTCGTTTGAAAAGCGGAAACACAACTAACGAGCTTTCTGCGCATGTCTGAGAATTGGCGAACGTTATACCAGAAGTGTAGATTTTAAATGAATGTTTCCAATCCGAGAAGCAGCCAAACGTCTTCTTCCCAGAAAAGGGAAATATAGCACTAACTTAGTCTTTTAAGATCGTTCCATTTAGTTTACATAATTTTTCTAAGGTGGGGCTGTTGTATTGTATTGAAGTCCCTGTGCAGTGTGTAGGTTTCTGCTGAATATAATAGAGCTTTCTGAACTTTGCATTTAATAACAATCTAATAACAGAGCATATACAGGATGACAAAAAACAAAACCAAAAGATAGAACAAAATCTAGAACATATGCTGTGGAACGGAGAAAAAAGGCCAAAGACCCTAGTGTTTTGATGTGAGGTGTTGAATATAAACTAGTTATGACCAAAGTTTCATTTCATTCAGACAAAATACTTATGAACGGGGCCTAATTAGAATTGGGGCCCATTTTTTTGGATCACCCTGTATAAATGAATAACAATTTCGCTATCTTCCAAGTTCCAAAGTTTTATTTATCTCAACAACTAATTCTTTCAACATCTCAACACTTTGGTACATTTTTTACAAATCTGTTTCGTTTACGTGGAACAATTAATATATGTATGTTAACATTGATATTTTCACTACGTAATCTCATCAGACATCCCCCCCCGAAATATTCTTAGAAAGAAAAGAACCATAACTATGTAATCTAATTTATAAAACTCATGGTGTGTGTTTGTCTACTGTCTGTCTCCATATTTTCAAACTCTATCTCCTCCGAGACTAAAAGTCGCACAGTGGCGCTAGGGGCCTCAAATGATTGGACTTTTTATATGGACCGTTCTTTTATGGGTCTTTAATCGGTTAAAATAGTTTTTAAGGGGTCAAAAATGGGTCAAAATTGTAAAAGCATTTTCTACATTCATCTTTGCTTATTTTTAATCAGTTTATGTGCGTGTCACATTGGTACAGTGGTAACGTCACCAGCTTAGAATGCAACAGATTTGCTTTCGGTTTCGCGTTAAGCGGATGTCACCAGATATTTTTTTTTTACTTTTGAAATCACGACTCTATAATAATATTTACGAAATCTGGATGAATTAAAATATCATATTTAAGCGTATTTTACGACCAGACAATGCCGGGGGCCTTTCCCCCCTAGTGTTAAATATAAAACACACAGAAAAACATAAACCGTGTCTATTTTAGGTTGCCATCTTTATTTTATGGCAAAAAGCTACTTATATAAATTATTTTCGTGTGCACACACACACACACACACACACACACACGCACACACACACACATATATATATATATATGTATATATATGTACAATACACACATGCACACACACACGCACGCACACACACACACACACACACATATATATATATATATATATATATATATATAAAATATCTTGCGTAGTTCATATTGGACGGACTTTGTTAACGTTGTCCACGAACTTGCTGTTTTTAATACTCGGATTTTCTTAATCGACCTTTATTTTTAATCGACTTTTCATCGGCTTTATATATTTTAACTTATCGCCGTTTACTGTATATTTTAGGTTTCACTTTTAATTCTCATTTTCGCTCCTTCAGACTATTAATTCAACACCTGATGATGATTCGTGGACGAATCGAAAGCGCTTGTAACAGCAACAACTATGGAACTTTTATTAATATTTTAATTTTTGATACAAAAAATATTATACGGAAAATCGAAAAATAAAAAAAAGTATCATAAAGCAAAGTATCTTTGTTACATTTAATAATATTTGCTTGAATGAAAAAATGCTGCCTAAATGCACCAATAAATACACCAATATATATATATATATATATATATATATAATATATGTATATGTGTGTGTGTGTGTGTGTGTGTGTGTGTGTGTGTGTGTGTGTGTGTGTGTGTGTGTGTGTATTTGAAGGTACAGATTTTAAATAAAGTTTTAAATATAATGGGCGGAAGTCTCTCGAGAGCTCTTTCAGCTATCATCTCATCAGGAGAAAATTGATAGCGTAAAAATAATACTATGTCGAAAGTAAAGAGTTCTATGCGGAACTATTGAATGTGCCAAAAAGTTACGCGGACACTAAAATAAAGTTTGTTAACGTTTAAAAAACGATTAAAATAATGGCACAACGAGGGGAAAGAAAAAAAAAAACGGGAGAAAAGTTTTACAGTTCCCCAAAGAGAAACAATGCGTTAGATGTTTCTTTCTGCCGGCACAAAGAAGGTTTCTGCATCGCAATAGAAACAGACTCCCAAATCTTTAAATGGTTTCTGGAGTCCGCTCTATGTAGCACCTCGAACCATTCAATTTTATATTTGTTGGCACAGCATGGGTTGTCAACCAAATGCTGGCCAATAGCAAAGTCCAAGGCCGCAGAAGGAGGGAAACTACCAGACCACATCCTCTCTTGTCTGATCTTCGATGGAACATGCTGGTTTATACGAGTCAAAAGATGCAAGAATGTTCGCCCAACATAACCAGCATCGCCCTGGCATTTGAATTGATATACAATATTGCTATTTTGGATGTAAGGCAAACTATCCTTGCGAAAAGAAAGAAATGCAGGTCTCGTAGTATATATCAAACGCAAGGACAAAGAATAAAAGCAGTCATAAATACTTCTGCGAATTGTTTGGAAAGTCTATTACTCCTTTCCCCAAACACCGGTAATATTAAATACACCGGGCATTTCAAAGGTCGAAACTTTTTAGGGGATTTAAAATGCGCAACTTTTTTGAAAATACAGTAATCAATAAGGTCAACAAGATAACCATTATTAATGAATATTTCCCTGACTCTTATCGAGTTCGGCGTCCAATCTGTTAGGTGAACAAATCATCAGGGCTCTATGTACCAAAGTATTAATTAAGCCGACCTTACGTGATTTTGGTACAAAAGACAACCAGTTCACATATAGGCCAGTAAATGTCGGCTTTCTGTAAATTGTAGTGAGAAAGCCCTCTCCCTTGAACGTTCGACAAGAACATCCAAGAAGGGAAGCGAATTGTCCTTCTCACTTTCCATAGTGAACTTTAGAGCTCCATGCAAAGAATTCAACCTATCAAAAAATATCGACACTTCACTTTGCGATAGAAAAACAGCAAAAGTGTCGTCAACATATCTGAAATATGCAGTGGCTTTTGTTGTAGAATTAAACAGAGCGGATTCATTGTACCCGACGAAAATATCCGCTAAAGTTGGGGTCCGACAGATATAAAATTGAATGGTTCGAGGTGCTACATAGAGCGGACTCCAGAAACCATTCAAAGATTTTGGAGTCTGTCTCTATTGCGGTGCGGAAACCTTCTTTGTGCCGGCAGAAAGAAACATCTAACGCATTGTTTTTCTTTGGGGAGCTGTGAATCTTTTCTCCCGATTTTTTGTCTTTCCCCTCGTTGTGCCATTATTTTGATCGTTTTTTAAACGTTAATA
Source organism: Euprymna scolopes (assembly GCF_053919585.1). NCBI lineage: Eukaryota > Metazoa > Mollusca > Cephalopoda > Sepiida > Sepiolidae > Euprymna > Euprymna scolopes. The sequence continues at coordinate 9,952,778 of NC_136509.1, read as the reverse complement.
AACTTTATTTTAGTGTCCGCGTAATTTTTGGCACATTCAATAGTTCCCCATAGAACTCTTTACTTTCGACATTGTATTATTATTTTTACGCTATCAATTTTCTCCTGATGAGATGATAGCTGAAAGAGCTCTCGAGAGACTTCCGCCTATTATATTTAATATATATATATATATATATATATATATATATATATATATATATATTTATATAAAAAGGAAATACTGGCATAGATAGATATATAGATATATAGATAGATAGATATAATTAGAGAAAACGAGGAAATATTGTTCTTTTCCAATGATCAGGCTTCAACAAAAAGCAATATCTAGCAAATCTAATTTTCGCCCAATCATAAAAACAATAGTAAAAATAAACAAATGAAAATATCTTACAAAACCTGAATATCCATTTTGTTTTCAATTCAACAAGAAGGTCATTGTTTTGAGTGAATTGTGCTTCGATCATGTATTCGTTTCCACTTGAATTTGTCCATTACACGATAATTGTCACCAACGCCCAACGACAACGACACCCGTGCACGTAAGCTAATGAAGTTTACATACGACTTTCCCTTTTATCCGCGTTTATCGACGTCAGATGATTTAGGAAGAAACCGATGCATTTGTCTGCTTCGCGGCACACGTTCACAGATCGCTGGCCACGAAGCTGTTTGGGTTTCTTTTAAGCCTGCTCATGCTTTTGTGCCGTATGATTTGAAGCGGTTGCGAGAAACGCTAAAGTCCATCAAAATTGTGGAGTCAGCCCTGTTCTATTTGCGTGACAATTGTTGTATGCATCAATCAGATTCTTTTGTATTTAGTAAGAAATTTAGAAAGAAATCAATTTCTCAAAACGGCGTAAATCTTTATCGGAAACAAAATATATTTATTAGGAATGAGTTGGCGTCAAATTGAATCAACTTAAAGTCGGTCACTTAAGCTTATATGCGCAGATCGTGATGTCATAATCATTAGACCACTATCATTCTCTTGACATTTAATAATAAATGTTTAAATTTTAACTGTATTCCTTGCGGATAACGATGGCTGTGTGGACTTGTTCCTTGCTAAAGGCATAAGAGATGGCGCCGTGCCGGTTTCGAAATCTCCAACCGGCGATAATCGTGACACCCTGTACTGATTATTCCCGAAAGGATGAAAAAAATTAAATTTAAAAAATAGTAGTAATTTTATATAAATATATATATTAAAGAAATATTATTTTCGTTTCAAGCGTTACATATATTTAAAATTAAGAAATACGTACATAAATATATACGTTTGGAAGGCTAAAAACAACGCATTTTTTATATAAAACATATTTATTCAAGATATTTCGATGATATACATCCTTGTCAATGTAAGTCTTTTTTTTTCTCTCTCTCTTTTTCCTGGTCTGCATGGGATAATTCTACGAGCGAGAGAATATCTATATTTCCGCACAAGCATACGGTTCTGGCGTACTTAATCATCAGTAAGTTCTTCGATAAGACAGGGGCTCGTTCGAAATGAATGTTTCTGTTTAGAGAACAATTGAACCATGACACTTTAGTTTTGCAGAACAATTGACTTTTTTCATTTTAAACTTTATCACAAGCCATACTATAAAAATAATTTTATAAAATCAGCAGTATGTTCGGCAAAGTGCAATGTAGACTACACTGTACTATGGACTAAGTCACTGCTGGGAGGCATGTGAAGCTTCCTTCCGGTTCATCGTTGTATGTTTCCAACTGGAGCAGAAAATCAATCGACCTGATTGAAAAATTGAAAAGTAGTCGATTTCCCTGATTTTGATGATATAAAAAATATTGGAAGTGTAAAACATTCATGCACCCCATTGATAGTGTTTATATATATATATATATATATATATATATATATATATATATATATATATATATATATACATACATATATATGCCACACTAGACAAATTGAATATATATATATATATATATATATATATATATATATATATATATATATATATATATACATATATATACGCCACACTAGACGATTTGAAAATCACCACTTCTCAGGTACATGCTATTATAAAAAAACCTAGACACCTCAAAAGCATGTGGACCAGATCTCATCCCGGCTGTGCCATTAAAAAATGCTCTGCCGAGGTTGCTCCAGTTCTCTCCGAACTTTACAATAAATGCCTTAACGAATCTTGCTTTCCCGACTGCTGGAAAACCGCCTCTGTGGTACCAGTCTTCAAGAATTCTGGTGAAAGAACTGACCCACTAAATTATCGCCCCATTGGCACCCTCCCGCTTTTCGCCAAAATATTTGAGTCCTTAGTTAATCAAGCCCTAGTCCAGCACCTAACAGCTGCTAAACTCCTGACTGAAAAACAATATGGATTCAGGCAAGCCGGATCAACAGCAGATATCTTAACTTTAGTTTCTGAACGTATATACCGTTCATTGGACAAAACAGGGGAGGGTAGAACGGTATCCCTTGATATATCTAAGGCTTTTGGCAGGGTATGGCACGATGGTCTTCTAAGGAAAATTAGATCATATGGAATTACTGGAAGAATTCATAATGTAATTAAATCCTTCTTAAGTAATTGAAAAATCAAAGTTGTCCTCGACGGTCGTACATTTAAACAATATAACATAAATGCGGGAGTAACTCAGGGGTCTATCCTTGGACCTCTATTATTCCTGATATTCATAAATGACCTCCCTGATAAAAATGTTTCGGAAATGGGTATATTTGCCGATGACACCACTCTCTATAACAGATATGAGGGGACAACAAATGAACACATATCCAGGGAAATGGCAGAAACTCTAGAGGATGACCTCCAATCCGTAGTGGAATGGGGACAAAAATGGTTGGTCACATTCAATGCTGCTAAGACTAAGCTTGTTTCCTTCAATAACTACAAGAAACCTTCTCTACCACCAATAGCAATAACCAAGAACACATTGCCAGAAAGTACTTCTTTTAAACTCCTCGACCTAACGCTTACAGGGAATATGAACGGGAATAGATATATTGAGAGCATTGCAAAGGCTGCTGCAAGGAAGGTTGGCCCCCTCTGTCGTGCTAGAAAACTACTTACGACAGTATCCTATACCTCTATAAGGCCACCATTCGCCCATGTATGGAGTACTGTTGTCACATCTGGGCTGGTGCATCTGCTGCTTGTCTCTCGCTCCTGGACTGGATTTAAAAGAGAGTCGTCAACCTGGTAGGTCCTGAACTCATCCAGGCTTCAGCCTCTGTCCCATCGACGAGATGTTGCATCCCTCTTCCTGTTCTACAAATACTTTAATGGTGAATACTCTGACGAACTCCAAACACTTGTACCTCCCCGACGTAACTACCCCCGACAAACCCGACAAGCTACTAAGTCTCATCCCTTTACAGTAGAGATCCCTAGGGTCAAGAAAGCCTTTTACTCCAATAGTTTCTTCCCCAGAACTGCGGGTCCTTGGAACTCCCTTCCGGGATTCTGCTTTCCCAACTGCAATGATATGCAGAAGTTCAAGTGTAATGTTAACAAACATCTCTCTACTCATCTCCCTTCATAATGACCCCGCTAATTAAGTCCCTGATAGTAGCCCCCTGCTTCAAAGTGGCACTGTGCCTTGTTTGGGGTGAAAATATATATATAAAATACTTGATTATTTATCTTCCACCAGCCTATCCATTCATGTGTAATCACCTTTTCCTTCACCATATTCCCTCTGCTTCAGTTTTTTTTTGTTTTCAAGTAAGATCTTTGACTTACTTGTTGTTTCATCAAATACTTTTGCATGCGAAATCCGATCCCGCATTTTGCTAATTCCTACCCTCTGATGAGAAGGAAAGTATTTCTTCGAAACTCCGCGAATTAAGGACTATACACTTATCTAGTGTTTCCTTTTCAGATTAAATATGTTTTTAACTCATTTCAAAGTGTTTTTTAACGTTTTATTAACTGTTTGCTCGTATATATATATATGTGTGTGTGTGTGTGTGTGTGTGTGTGTGTGTGTGTGTGTGTCTCTCTCTCTCTCTCTCTCTCTCTCTCTCTCTCTCTCTCTCTCTCTCTCTCTCTCTCTCTGGGGGTGCACTAGTAGATTACTGAACCCAGTTCAACTTTGAGTTACAAAACAAAAGGAGGCTTTACTTTTGGAACGACCCTCGTATGAAAACCGCGCCGCGGACGCCTATACACATCCATCGTTCATCGCTGACAAAAGTGCATTGAGAATGATGGTGACTATGTAGAAAAATAAATTCTGGACACAAATCGCGCTAGTTTTAATGCTACCACTCTCGTCTTCTTAACGCTTCAATTTCTTGAGTTTAAAACGACCACCGAGTTATGCTCTTTCTTAATATTAAAAATTCCACGTGCAAAATATTTTCCTTAGAACTGCCTGTCTTTGAAACACAATAGCGTGGAACTAATTCCCTGGTCGTATTTAAGTCTAGTCTAAATCAGTTCTTGTTTTGCCGCCTCTTTAAATAATAATTAAATTCGACACAATTTCCACCACAACCGATCATTAGGCTGGTCTCTCACTGACCACCTTACACGCATTAACCTTTATCCTTCCAGTTGCGATTACCTTGTAAAACATCTTACTTAATTGTGTTTAACGAATATGGGTCAAATTTAATGTACATCTGAAATATTTGAATGTTTAACAAGAAAGTAAAACCGATTGAGTATATCAATGTTGCCCAATGACTCCTGATGATTTCGGAGATTATCATAATAACGTATGAATCCGAAGATTCTATTGTTGGCATTGGTTTTCCCGATATTTTTCTAGTCAATAGAAAGACATTCTGATAGAGGCTAAGCAACGATTGCCAACATCACAAGTTAAAATGATTTTTGTGGAACAAACTGGATTCGAACTTTGGACACCCAAGTCGTCAGTCCATGTCGTTAACCACAGAAACACCATCCCCTCTCATTTTGAGAGAAAGAAAAAGGAAAGAAGTGTTTAAGACTTTATGGAAATGTTTAAGAATGTATTTGTTTGAAATTGGCATGGTTATCTGTAGGGTTAGGATGATAGACACCCATCCACCATCGCTTCGTAAAGTCGCAGTGAAAAAATGTGTATATACTCTTAACGTTGTTATTTATTTCCAATGAATTCAGGGACAGAAAAAAATAATTAAATATTTCGAAGAAGGGGAGAAAAAAGAAGACCGAAAGGGAGAAACATTTTTCCTTCTGTTTGAAGGTTACCATATGATTTAATGGCTATTGTACAAGATTTGGAACCTAATTGAAACATCTCTTACGTCAGAATTATGTTGAGAAACACGTGTTTAGATGGTTGAGCTATTTTCGTCTTTATTTGCCGAAGGCACGGTGTCATCGACAAGTGGTCAGCAAAAAAACTGCTTTACCCCGTCTAAACGATCGTTATTTGCCCTAATAAACAAACAAACAAAAAAGCTTAAATCCTAAAGCGTCTTCTCCTCTTACCTGGTTGATTTACAGCTCTCCAAACGAGTATCCTAATTTATAACTGAGTTCTCTGTTCCTTTATTCCTATTTGCCTGTCTCGCGACGCAAGTTTTATATGACACAAGAGTCGAACTTGATGTGAGGGGTGTCTTTACAAAACGAGACAAAGACGTTCGTGGCCAGTAAGAGTATCTTATGAAAATTGCTTCAGCTTTCGCGGATTTTTCCTATTCGAACCGAGAACCGATTGTACACACATGAAACTCTAGCCTCCTTCGAAGTAATCTCCCCCAGCTGCAATACACTTGTTGTACCGTTCCAGCAACGTCTTCAAGGCTACATGGAAGACCTCTTGTGAGCATGTTAATTCCTCTCGTCATAGTCTCTTTCCTCTCCTTAATTGCCTCATAACGACAGCATCTAAGGTTTTCTCTTAGCCTAGGGAATAACCAGCAGTTACAGAGAGCAATGTTTGGACTGTAGGGAGGGTGAGGGAATGTCCTGATGCCCATCATGGTACAATTGTCTATGACAAAGATGGAGTTGTTGACTGTTTCATTGTCGCAATCCTCGTGCAAATCTTCTGCAACTTCAATTTCTAGCAAATAATTGTGCGTACATTAACAGGAAAGTGTACACTTATTGCCTCTATAGTCACACAACGGTCATTATACATGAAACTCTTTATTTGGCCAATTCACTCTGGTATTCTGACTTCCTTACTCCTTCCACATCTCTCATCAACCCTGACAGACTCCCTGCTTTCCTTGAATCTCTTATATCACTTAAAAAAGCAATGTTCGATTCAGACAAGATGACCCAAAAGCAGTCTGACGCATTCCATACATTTCTGTGACATTTTTTGTCTAAATTTAAAACTGAATTTTTATTGCATATTGTGTTTTTAAAGTATCCTCACGTCCAGATTGCATTTTTGAAATTCACCGGCTCTGAACATCAGGCTTTAGTAGGGTGTATTCCAACTCATGCTGCATACGTTCTTTTGAAAAATTGGTCTTTTATGCTATAGCATGTATAATAATAACATACTAAATTTTCAAGAAGTTTCGATAATTTTAAATATCTGTACAAAAAGTCTGAAGACTTATTGAAGACACGCTGTATCACATGGACATCTATTTCAAATTATCCCCCCATACGTGTGAAAAGGCAATTAAAATTAAAGGGAGACAACTGTTTGGAAAAGAAATTCATCAAGAATGCATATTTTTTATACGAACATTTTTTCACCTTGAAAATATATTTGTGAGAATAAATTTAATAACAAAATCAATGCATATTTATTTCATTTGTGTAACTATCCACGTGGTTTGAATAAATGCACCAAAGTTTCCCCGGCATGTTTCCGACTCACAGTATTCTTTTTTGTTTTACACCGAAGTCACCGCTTATCAAAGAACCAGATGTCACTCTAGGATTGGGTTTTTTTTATTTTTACATAGGCATCACCACTTATCAAGGCCCACAGGCCACTCGACGATAAGGGTTAAAGAGTGCCCAGAATTCAATTGGACAATATAGTAATCGTTAGTAATGGGAATTCCGTAAATTTATTAACTTAAATGGAACGGCTCATCAAGAACTTGTTTACGTTAGACTTGAAGACAATCAGATTGTAGTCAGCTGGAAAGCAGGAAAACGGAAGACAGTTCCACAGGCATGCAGCTCAAAGAAAGAAACTTTTTTCATGGAATCTACGTTTAGGTTTAGGCACAGATAAAGAGTAGGTGAAATTGTTGATAGTGGTTACAGCTAGATGAGTGTTTCTTGTGAAGGTTTGGAGACTAATCAGACTAGGAAAAGGTTTAATTACACGAGTGTCGTTCCAAAACTAAAGTCTCCTATTTTTAACTAAAAAAAGTTGAAGAGCTATGAAGACAGAAGTGGTATCATTAAAACGAGCTACGAGCTACCTTTTATACCGCAAGATTTATTTTTCTATATAGTCATCAACATTCTTAATGCTTTTATTTCAGGAATTCAATAAAACATCTCTGATTCTGGCACGTGTCCATGACAGGAGTTGTGTCTTAGAGTCTTACACCGTCGATATATTCAACAGGGAGATGAAGATTTCGTGTTATGAATGCATGAGTTCAGTCATGACAACAATGCGATATGCAGTCTCCTCCTGATTTATTTGGATAGAATAAAAATCGAAGACATTATTTTTTGGACGCCCTTCCTATATTTACATGAGACTTAAAAACGACGTTATAGCCAGCACTCCTTTCATGGTATTGTGTTCCACAGACGGACAGTTCTAGGAAAAACGCTCTCTTCAAGGAACTTTTTTTTACATAGGAATCACTATTTATCAGGTCCCGGAGGCCATTCGAGGATAAGGGTTAATGGATGTATAATAGCCAATGGGACAATATCGTAGTAATCGTTAGTTTAATTTTAGACACAGATAGAAAATGAGGGAAAAATTATTGACGGCTATTGTAGTTAGACGAGTATTTGTTACGAAAGTTTTAGAGCGGGGAAAGGCCATAGATTGAAACTCGGTCGAGACTCTACCATAAAAGTAACGATAGAGCAGAGATAGACTTTTATGGGACGGAGGGAGTAGAGAGACGAAAAGGTTCTCCCTCACTAGATTTCGAAAACGGTTTTTTATCCTGTCAATCAGGAAAGAGTACTCTTGGAATCTTCTCTCCAGATGAGAAAACAGTACTCCATTTTAGGATGTATTCGGCTGTTGTACAGGTAGAGTAACGCAATAATTTCTCGAGCGGTTGAATGATCTTAGCATTTTTCCAGCCGCATTGGCAACGGATCTGATGTAGGTCTTCCATTTCAGGTCAAGAGTAAAGATCGGGCCCAGAAGTTTGTCAAACTAGGATGCTTCCTCAAGACAAGAATTGCTCACTTCAGCTGGGGCAAAGTGGGAATTTGAGCGTTGGTGGTGAAAAGAGTAGTGCTTGTTTAGAAAAAAAAACAACACTTATCTGACATTTTCTTTGCAGAACGCGTAAAATGGACGTATTCTACTGCATAAGCGCCCAAGCTTCTCTAGAAGAGGTTTTGTCTGTCAGCAGTTTTATAACGCTATAATTTAAAATATCTTTTCAGCAAATCTGTAAACTTAAGCTTAGAATAGCATTGCCTTCTCCCTATTTAGAAATAGATTTTTTGTTGCTTCGCCAGGCTTAATTTTTTTTAATGCAATGGTCATCCATACTCGCGCAGATTAAATCGACGTAGCTTATTGTGTGTGCTTTCTTGTTCTTGACGTATTAACAAAACTCCTTTTTGTTTCGTGTGAAATTCTTTTTATATCCAATATCCGATTTTTGGAAGCGTTTATTACAGTTATGAAAACTTTTTCCTGAACGTTGCCCGAATAGATGATTCGGATTACAAACGGTCATCAGCCTGACAGAATAATTATTTTCAAACGAACATCTCGTGACGCGGTAATGTTTTTTTTTATGAACACCACCACATTCCCTTAATAAGTCAAGCAACTCAGGCCCTTAAAAATACAAATCCCTATTGTTTATTGAACGTGGGAATCTGATTAAAACTCGGCGAGTGTTTTTTGTATATATATATATATATATATATATATATATATATATATATATATAATTTCTCTATTTCATCTCGTAAAAACGCAGATATTTATCATTGCTTATGAAAGAAAAACGTTTTGTTTTTTTTTGTTAACTTTGATTTAGTTGAGACCGGATTTGAAAAAGAACAATTACTTCTTAACATAGAAGATATTTGGATTGCCACACACAATGAAGTTGGATAAGTCTTTCCGTCGGCCATTTTGAAACGTTCGTCTGGGTTATTATTCAGGTTATTTGATACGGAATCCAGTAATTGTGGGGGGAGGGTATATTTCAAGTTGTCTATATGTTCAAATATTTATTTCTGGTGTTCGGTTTGGTTGCTTTGTTTTACAGTATATCGACCCTTTTCGGACTATAAAATACCGAATCCATTAATAAAAAAAAAACAAAAGAAAAAAAAACGTGTTTACGCTTCAAGTTGGTTATATCTTAAAATGTTAATTCATGGAGTTTGGTTTGATTATTTGTTTTCAGGTTTTAATAACAAATCAAGTAATTGTAGAAAAAAGGTTTTACCTTTTAAGTTGTTTATGTTTTCACATATTTATTCATTGTGTTTGGTTTGATTGTTTTGTTTTACGGCATATCAACCCTTTTGGTATTATTTGACGCTGAATTCAGTAATTTGGAAAGGAAACTTCACGTTATTCATAACTTTTAAATATTCATTTACGGTGTTTAGTTTCGTTGTTCTGTAGAGAAAAGTTGCTGTTTTTAATTTTGTCTTTTTAGAAAATGACTGAGCTTTGCAAAGGAAAAGAGAAAAAAGACAAGCATCAATGTTTAGTGCATTCAAGTCAGAAAGCTGATTTTTTAGCACCGAATGTGATGGATATGGTTTGAAAACGAACGAGATTAGAAACTCTTTGAACGAATTACAATCCACAGAGGAGCGAAAAAGTTGTCAAAAACGTATAAATAAATGTTATAAAATGCAACATAAGTTACTTTTCTAGCTCGATGGTTTCCAGTGCTTCCAATCAATCTTGAAAGACAAAGGATTCCCCCTGTAAGTGCAGCTGAGCGTGTAATTATGAGGCAAGGGTTGCGCAATCACTAACCACACCTCTCCTGGCGAAAGGACGCTTAAATACATCCGGTTGACAATATGCACAAGTACTGCGAACTGAAGCAAATAAAGACATATAAGGTAGAACAAAGTTTACAAAAATTCACCTTTTATTAGTCCAATACATAGTATATATATATATATATATATATATATATATATATATATATATATATATATATATATATATATATCTGGATGACTATAATGCTCTTTATCTTGAGTTGAGCATATTGGGAAGCGATACACGATATACCATTGGTGTATTAAACGAAGCCTTTGTAATAAACAAATCGAGGTTAGTTATTAACGTTGTTAATTCACTACCCGCGCGGCAGCAACTGATTGGCGTAATGGTTCGAAGCCTTGACTGTCGTACGGGCAGTCGGGTTTCGATCCTGGCTTCAAGTAGTTGCCTGTCTAGCCGCACTGATGAGATGTGATACAGCGAAACAGTATGTGGATGACCATAATGCTCCTCATCTTGAGTTTAGCATATTGAGAAGTGATACACGATAGACCATTGGCGTATTAAGCGATGCTCTTTGTATAAACCAATCGAGCTTAAGTATTCGGACGATGTAAAAACATCGTTAATTCACTGCCTGCACAGAAGCTGCTGATTGGCGTAATGGTTTAAAGGCTTGACTGTCGTACGGGCGGTCGGGTTTCGATCCTGGCTTGAAGTAGTTGCCTGTCTAGCCGCACTGGTGAGCGTCAGTGTGGTTTTATTGAAGTTTCGTATGATATATGTTTTTTTTTAAATAATTTTACAACATTTCTTAATATTGTACTGTATTTTTGCGTCAGTGTAGCAAAAATGCAGCGAATAGATAAAAATTAAAATCGAAATTAATTAAATAAGAAAAAGTTATAAATACACTGAAAAAAAAATCAGATAAAGTAAAATTAATAATACAAATATCAACACTATTGAGCAGAAGCTATTTTTAAATAGATATGTAAGGCGTATAAGAAAATTATATTCCTTCATTTACCAGCAATGCTTCAAGCAAACTATCTTTCTCTGTTATTTTTAAAATGTCTTAAAGCAATAGCAATGAGACGTGTTCGTCTGTGCACTCTTTTCTCTGTAATAATTTTTAAAATAAATGAACAATAAAATTGCAAGTATATCAAAGAATTAGAAATTTATATAAAAATAGAAAAAAGGATTGACAATGCATAGTTGTCCACATGTAATTTGCGACTTTTAGTTTCGGAGGAGATAGTTTGAAAATATGGAGACAGACAGAAATATATATTCATATTAGATTTTTATATAATAGATTTTTTAAATTTTTATTTTTAATCAGTTGATATGCGTGTCGCGTTGGGACAGAGGTAACGTCACCAGCTTTGTATGCTGCGGTTTTGTTTTCGAGTCTAACTGATGGCACCCAAGTCCTTTTGTTTTTTTTTGCTTTTAGGAAAGCTGAGTGCCCCCCCCCCCGGCTAGTGCCTTATAAATATTACAGAGATCAAATAAAGCGATCAAATTACCAAGTAAGAAGTCAGAGACCGCACTCAGTCGGACATACTTTGATTACCCCCAGAGAGAATTACTAACCAAGTGCTTCAATGGACACCTGATAAAAGCAAAAAAAAACTGATAATAACAAAAAAAACTGATAATAACAAAAAAGTAAACTGATAATAACAAAAAACTAATAATAACAAAAAAACAGATAATAACAAAAAACTGATAATAAAAAAAAAACTGATAATAACAAAAAATATAAACTGATAATAACAAAAAAATATAAACTGATAATAACAAAAAACAACTGATAATAACAAAAAACAACTGATAATAACAAAAAACAACTGATAATAACAAAAAAATAAACTGATAATAACAACAAAAAAAACTGATAATAACAACAAAAAACTGATAACAACAAAAACGTAAACTGATAATAACAAAAAATAAACTGATAGTAACAAAAAATAAACTGATAATAACAAAAAAATAAACTGATAATAACAAAAAACTGATAAAAACAAAAAAGTAAACTGATAATAATAAAAACTGATAATAACAAAAAATAAACTGATAATAACAAAAAAATATAAACTGATAATAACAAAAAAAACTGATAATAACAAAAAACTAATAATAACAAAAAAAACTGATAATAACAAAAAACTGATAATAACAAAAAACTGATAATAACAAAAAAGTAAACTGATAATAACAAAAAACTGATAATAACAAAAAAACTGATAATAACAAAAAATAAACTGATAATAACAAAAAATATAAACTGATAATAAAAAAAACAACTGATAATAACAAAAAACAACTGATAATAACAAAAAAATAAACTGATAATAACAACAAAAAAAACTGATAATAACAACAAAAAACTGATAACAACAAAAACGTAAACTGATAATAACAAAAAATAAACTGATAGTAACAAAAAATAAACTGATAATAACAAAAAAATAAACTGATAATAACAAAAAACTGATAAAAAGAAAAAAGTAAACTGATAATAACAAAAACTGATAATAACAAAAAATAAACTGATAATAACAAAAAAAATAAACTGATAATTACAAAAAAAACTGATAATAACAAAAAACTAATAATAACAAAAAAAACTGATAATAACAAAAAACTGATAATAACAAAAAAGTAAACTGATAATAACAAAAAAACTGATAATAACAAAAAAACTGATAATAACAAAAAATAAACTGATAATAACAAAAAATATAAACTGATAATAACAAAAAACAACTGATAATAACAAAAACAACTGATAATAACAAGAAATAAACTGATAATAACAACAAAAAAACTGATAATAACAACAAAAAACTGATAACAACAAAAACGTAAACTGATAATAACAAAAAATAAACTGATAGTAACAAAAAATAAACTGATAATAACAAAAAAATAAACTGATAATAACAAAAAACTGATAAAAACAAAAAAGTAAACTGATAATAACAAAAACTGATAATAACAAAAAATAAACTGATAATAACAAAAAAAATATAAACTGATAATAACAAAAAAAAACTGATAATAACAAAAAAGTAAACTGATAATAACAAAAAAACTGATAATAACAAAAAAACTGATAATAACAAAAAATAAACTGATAATAACAAAAAATATAAACTGATAATAACAAAAAAAACTGATAATAACAAAAAACAACTGATAATAACAAAAAAAATAAACTGATAATAACAAAAAACTGATAATTACAAAAAACTGATAATAACAAAAAATAAACTGATAATAACAAAAAATATAAACTGATAATAACAAAAAAACTGATAATAACAAAAAACTAATAATAACAAAAAAAACTGATAATAACAAAAAACTGATAATAACAAAAAAGTAAACTGATAATAAAAAAAAACTGATAATAACAAAAAACTGATAATAACAAAAAATAAACTGATAATAACAAAAAAATATAAACTGATAATAAAAAAAAAATTATAATAACAAAAAAATAATAATAACAAAAAAAACGATAATAACAAAAAACTGATAATAACAAAAAAATATAAACTGATAATAACAAAAAAATATAAACTGATAATAACAAAAAATATAAACTGATAATAACAAAAAAATATAAACTGATAATAACAAAAAAAACTGATAATAACAAAAAACTAATAATAACAAAAAAAACGATAATAACAAAAAACTGATAATAACAAAAAAATATAAACTGATAATAACAAAAAAATATAAACTGATAATAACAAAAAAATATAAACTGATAATAACAAACAAAATAAACTGATAATAACAAAAAACAACTGATAATAACAAAAAACAACTGATAATAACAAAAAAATAAACTGATAATAACAACAAAAAACTGATAATAACAACAAAAAACTGATAACAACAAAAAAGTAAACTGATAATAACAAAAAATAAACTGATAATAACAAAAAAACTGATAACAACAAAAAAGTAAACTGATAATAACAAAAAACTGATAATAACAAAAAACTGATAATAACAAAAATGATAAACTGATAATAACAAAAAACTGATAATAACAAAAAAAATAAACTGATAATAACAAAAAAATAAACTGATAATAACAAAAAACTGATAATAACAACAAAAAAAACAGTAAACTGGAAGCAGGCAATGGAAATTTGATTGCAAAATGTGGGCAGCTGAGGGGACTCTGTGTATCTGGCTTCAGATCGAAAACGATGGTATACTTTTACTGCCTTATGCTTCGCAGCGTGTGTGAGTTCCTAAGTGCAAGCAAGCCATCTAAAATACTAGGTGTTTGTATATGTTCCCTATCAGTAGATAAGAGACGTTGTAAGAGAAATTGTTTTGTTGAAGAACGTGGCTCTGTCTGACCTTTCAATCTTTTTTTCACTTAAAACGTTATTTGTTTCACAAATATGCAATGAAGTACATGAATGTATACCTTATTTTAAGATAAGACAGTTAAAATATGTTTTCTGTGTATTTCCGTTGTTTATTAATGTCAAATATTTTGGGAGAAACTAGTTTCTGTATAGGTGTAGATGATGCTCTGTCCAGATGCAAACAAGGGCGTGTATGTAAGAATACGATTTTTTTTTAACGCCGCATAAATCTCTCCTGTGCTATGCATGGGCGCGTCTAGCCTTAATGACCGGATGTGCCAAATCTGGCTAGGGATTATGGGATACTTTGCATCAATGCTGCCAAAAAGTGATAAAAATCAGTCATATCAAATAATAATAATAATAATAATAATAATAATAATAATAATAATAATAATAATAATAATTACTAGCAGGGCCTGTGGAAATTCCACAACGGCATCTTTCATATCTAATATATTGCTGCTGGACATTCCTTGGACGTTCAGAGTGAATGGAAATCCCGCGATATTATTGTAGCCTTTTGGTAAAATTAATTATCTAAGTAATCTGGTTAACGTAGTGTCAAAATATATCTGGTTATTACGGTTTATCTGTAATATCTTTATAGGGGTCTGTATTTATGCCCGTGATCAACGGAAACCCCAGGTTATCATTATACCATCTTTAGACAAAACATATACTATACTTGGATCCTAGACCGAAGACCAAAAGATATATTTCATGCACAGCCAAAAAGCGAGAGCATTTTTTAAATTATTTTATTTTATTTACATTGCGTCTTCGGTGATCGGGAGATTCTATTTTTTATAGAGGGGGATACTACGAACATTACATTGCGAATCTATATAGTAATTTAATGTTCGTAGTTTGGTATCACCTTCTATCTTATATTTTAATAAATAAGATCTCCCGATCGAATAATTTATACTCTGGAAAGCGTTACACACGTATGTACGTTAAATGTTCTATGGTATTATTATTAATATTATTATTATTAATATTATTATTATTACGATGATAATAATAACAATAACAATAATAATAATAACATTAATAACAAGAATAGCAATAATAATGATAATAATAATAATAAAATAATAATAATAACCTTAATAATAATAACAATAATAATAATAACATTAATAACATTAATAACAATAATAATAATAATAATAATAATAATAATAATAATAATAATAATAATAATAATAATTCTGATTTCGTTTATATACGTCTCCCTGGAAAGGGATGGGATTCATGTTCAGAGGATTAATCCCGGCTTCAATACCAGGAGCTTCAAAGATCAAGGGTTTTCCTAAGGATGTTGGTGGTACCTACAATAGCAGAGGTCTGAAAGCCGCCTAAAACATCGGGGATTTGTAGTTTTTTCAGTTGTACTTCTAAACGATTTGATACTACTCCTAGTGTACCAACTACGACCGGGATTATTTGTGTTTTAACCCCGTGTATACGCCTTATATCCAAGGCCAATGGAGCATAATTGCTCCACTTCTCATTCTCATTCTCTCTCAAATTCCTGTCCCAGGGTACTGAAAAGCCTACAATCTGCCAGTCTTTTGAGACCTTGTCAATGACGACCAAATACGGACGATTATGTTCCAATTGCTTGGTCGTTATGACACTTTTGTCCCACCATATCTCTACCTTGTCATCCTCACTTGTTCTTACTTCATCATGCACCTCCTGAAACCATTTTCCAGCACACTTCACCCCTACCCTCTTAGACACCTCCCAATATATCCGGAATCCCATGCGATCGTGTCTTTTGTGATACTCTCTCTGGGCCACCCTGCTGCAAGGTAGATACTCTGAGGTCTTACCACAAATCCGGTATTCTGCAGCAACTTCCTCTCTTAGAACCACGTTTTTGAAGAATCGTGTTCCTAATGCCTGCTATTGTGCTGCACAAACAAAAGCTTCAGTACTCTCAGCCAGATACCCAGCTCTAAGCCATTGCCATGATCTTTCATCAGCCACTTCTGCTATATCCTTAAATTCACGGTTAAACGAGGAATTGTCTTGCACATGTTCGGATGTTTTATGTTTCTGTTTTCGTGTACATTTTTTCTGGCCATCAGCCACATAATCAGCGGAGTTGTAAAAAAAATAGCAGACGAATAATAATAATAATAATAATAATAATAATAATAATAATAATAATAATAGTAATAATAGTAATAATAATAATAACAACAATAATAATAACAATAATGATAATAATAACAATAATAATAACAATAATAATAATAACAACAGCAACAACAACAACAATAATAACAATGATAATAATAATAACAACAATAATAATAATATTAACAACAACAATAATAATAACAATGATAATAATAACAACAACAATAATAATAACAATGATAATAATAATAAGAACAATAATAATAATAACAATGATAATAATAATAATAAGAAGAAGAACAATAATAATAATAATAGTAATAATAATAACAACAACAACAATAATAATAGTAATAATGATAATAAAAACAATAATAATAATAACAACAATAATAATAACAACAACAGCAACAATAATAATAATAATTATAATAATAATAATAACAACAACAGCAATAATAATAATAATTATAATAATAATAATAATAATAATAATAATAATAATAGTAATAATAATAATAATAATAATAGTAATAATGACTGGAACAGTACCGATACAAATCACTGAAACCAAAAAAAATTATAGAAACCACAAATCGACAAAACCCAGAAAGTCAGTAAATGTTGTAACGTCTAATAAAAAACAATAAACAACTTAAAAATATAGAATAGATTTATTCCATAATGTATGATAATAGAAGTCCGTGTCAGATAACACGACTGGTAAGTGAGTTTACTGCTAATTAGTCGCATTCCAACACGCTGCTTTAACGGAATCCTACCAGTTTCGCTCGTCTTGAATATATGTGAACTCTAGTGACGTGTTCGAACCACGTCACAACAGTAAAAACAATAAATCACATCATAAGTGAATGCAGCAAAATAACGTAAAAGGAATATAAAATAGACAATAGTAAATAGGAAAGGCAGTTCACTGGGAACGATGTAAAGATCTATACTAACGGTAAACTCACAAACCGAAGACAGTAGCGAGTCATTCAACACTCTGTCTGTGTGAGTTCGTTTCCTATGGACTCTAAAAGACTGGTCCCATTTTTATGAAATTTCACACAAATATAATTTATGTGTCTGCAAGTGTTTTCAGATAAGTTTTGTATCGAAATACATTCGATGAGTATCGAATATTGAAAATCAAATACTTCCCATTAAAGAAGTAACAGCCCGGCGTAAAAGATTTTGACCCAAGTTGACACTGTTATACATTCTAACATCACAAGTGCATTTGAAAAGTTTTATCACTTCGCAAGCAAAAGGGCTTGGCGTAAAAATCACTAAAGGTTCTTTGATAAGAACAGGGGCGCGTCCGAAATGAATGTTTCTGTTAAGAGCACAATTAAAGCATGATACTTGACTTTTGCATTTTAAACTTAAATTCAAGCCATTATATAACATCGTTTTATAAACTCAGCAGTATATTCTCTACAGTGCAATGTAGATTACAATGTATTGCAGAATAATTCACTGCGACATGTGAAATTTCCTCCCAGTGCATTGCGTTTAGTCCTGACTTAGCAGTTGTTCAAACTTTAAAAGTATATAAAAATATTTTAGTCAAATGTCCTTCGTTGGAAAACTTTTTTGCTTCTCAGTTAATTAATCTTTTCAAATCACTGCATTAGTTTTCTACCAAGATTGCACACAATTCCCAATATTATTGTTGTTCGAATCATCAGTTGTTTACCACGACTCAAAAGCAAAAACAGTTTTATTTTTATCTTATAATTAGTGTTAACCAAACAGCATCTTACCTTAAAAACAAAAACATAAACGTTTCGGATGTCGGATCTAACGTTTACTCCGGACTATTTTTACTGACCTATTTAGGTCATTAGAAATGTTTTCTTTGTTTCTCTCAGTCTCACTCTGTCTGTCTGTCTGTAAATATTTACGGCACTGATTCGTAGCCGAATGGTGAGAGCTGCCGACTGTCAATGCGACGATTGTAGGTTCAATCCACGGCTGGGGAAAGGTGTTTGTCTAGCCGCACTGATGAGTTGTGATACAACGAAACAGTACTGTATGTGGATGACAATATGTATATATATATATATATATATATATATATATATATATATAATCTGAGGTTATTGTTTCCAAAGGATTAGTAACCAATGAAGTTAAACGACTTAATACAAGAGAGCTCAATACTGAAGTAGAGCAGGGTATAATCTTTACTTGTTTCCACATAAGCTGTAACATGTTGCTACACAGTAATGAGCATATTTCGGTCAGCTAGTTACCAGTAACTAGAGATTTCTTCAGGCGATACAGCTTATACGAAAGTAATGTTTGCAATCCGAGAGACAGAATTATTCTCTTGAGATGGAAGCAATTACTTTTTACTTTAATTTTTTTTCTTTTTTTGTTGTAATTGCAAACTATACTTTCGTATAAGCTGTATTACCTGAAGAGGTGTCTAGTTACTGGTACATAGCTGATTGAAACATGCTCATGACTGTGTAGCAACATATTACTACCTATGCAAAAACAAATAAAGAGTATATATATATATATTTATAAATATATATATATATTAATATATATAAATATATATATATATATATATATATATATATATATATATATATATATATATCAAAAGTATGTTGTAGTTTGCTTGAAGCAAGCATTGTGCGTTGTATGTAAGAAGTTGTATTTGAAGATCATGACAGGTTGGTAGGAAACCACCGTTTGATGCGAGACAAAGTGTATTGAAAATTCTCTAATTATTTTTACTACCGTGATGTATCAAACCAAAATACTATCGATGGTTTTATGGTCTTCGATTTTTCGAGGTAAAACCTAATCTTCAGCAAGAGAAAAACATCTCTATCCAATCAAAATGCAGTGTTGCCAGTAAAGCAGAAATTATGGGATGCCCGTTGCAATAAACTCGCAGAAAAGTATTTAATTATTATTGAAATATGAGTACTTTTAATTATTAATAAATTGTTGTTATAATATTTTACTAGTAATTATTGTATTTTGTTACATGTTTTACTTAATTATCATTCTAATTTATTTGTTGTTTATTTATAATCGTGTAAACCCTGATGGAGTGGAAATAACGTTTAGCAAATTAAATATAAGAATTATTCTCTTTTTATTTATTTTCCCAAATATAAGTTTATAGAACAACTTAATTAGTTTTTCCTCACATTTTTGTATGCTTTTATCAAAAAATGTTTAATACAATTTACTTATCTAACATAGCACTGTTTTCATGCACTAACGCCAGATGCAAATAGGGAGAACACATCTACAACTAAAGTGTATCAGCTGATATTTAATTTTTTTTTTAATTCAATTTTCACCCCAAACAAGGCACAGTGCCACTTTGAAGCAGGGGGCTACTATCAGGAACTTAATTAGCAGGATATTATGAAGGGAGATGAGTAGAAAGATGTTTGTTAACATTACACTTGAACTTCTGCATATCATTGCAGTTGGGAAAGCAGAATCCCGGAAGGGAGTTCCAAAGACCCGCAGTTCTGGGGAAGAAACTATTGGAGTAAAAGGCTTTCTTGCACCTAGGGATCTCTACTGTAAAGGGATGAGACTTAGTAGCTTGTCGGGTTTGTCGGGGTTAGTTACGTCGGGGAGGTACAAGTGTTTGGAGTTCGTCAGAGCATTCACCATTAAAGTATTTGTAGAACAGGCAGAGGGATGCAACATCTCGTCGATGGGACAGAAGCTGAAGCCCGATGACAGTTCAGGACCTATCAGGTTGGCGACTCTCTTTTGAACCCTGTCCAGGAGCGAGAGACAAACAGCAGATGCACTAGCCCAGACGTGACAACAGTACTCCATACATGGGCGAATAGTTGCCTTATAGAGGTATAGGATACTGTCAGGCGTAAGTAGTTTTCAAGCACGGTAGAGGGAGCCAACCTTCCTTGCAGCAGCCTTGGCAATGCTCTCAATGTATCTATTCCAGTTCATATTCCCTGTAAACGTTAGGCCGAGGAGTTTAAAAGAAGTACTTTCAGGCAATGTGTTCTTGGCCATTGCTATTGGTGGTAGAGAAGGTTTCTTGTAGTTATTGAAGGAAACAAGCTTAGTCTTAGCAGCATTGAATGTGACCAACCATTTTTGTCCCCATTCCACTACGGATTGGAGATCATCCTCTAGAGTTTCTGTCATTTCCTTGGATATGTGTTCATTTGTTTTCCCCTCATATCTGTTATAGAGAGTGGTGTCATCGGCAAATATACCCATCTCCGAAACAATTTTATCAGGGAGGTCATTTATGAATATCAGGAATAATAGAGGTCCAAGGATAGACCCCCGAGGTACTCCCGCATTTATATCATATTATTTGGATGTACGACCATCGAGGACAACTTTGATTTTTCTATTACTTAAGAAGGATTTAATTGCATTATGAATTCTTCCAGTGATTCCATATGATCTAATTTTCCTTAGAAGACCATCGTGCCATACCCTGTCAAAAGCCTTAGATATATCAAGGGCCACCGCTCTACCCTCCCCTGTTTTTCCAATGAACGGTATATACGTTCAGAAACTACAGTTAAGATATCTGCTGTTGAACGGGCTTGCCTGAATCCATATTGTTTGTCAGTCAGGAGTTTAGCAGCTGTTAGGTGCTGGACTAGGGCTTGATTAACTAAGGACTCAAATATTTTGGCGAAAAGCGGGAGGAGGCTAATGGGGCGATAATTTAGTGGGTCAGTTCTTTCACCAGAATTCTTGAAGACTGGTACCACAGAGGCGGTTTTCCAGCAGTCGGGAAAGCAAGATTCGTTAAGGCATTTATTGTAAAGTTTGGACAGAACTGGAGCAACCTCGGCAGCGCATTTTATTAATAGCACAGCCGGGATGAGATCTGGTCCACATGCTTTTGAGGTGTCTAGGTTTTTTATAATAGCATGTACCTGAGAAGTGGTGATTTTCAAATCGTCTAGTGTGGCGTCTGTTCGCAGAGGAAAATCAGGGAGTGAGTGGTGTACCGAGTTCAGTGTGGAGTTTGAGGCAAACCGACTGGCAAGCAGATTAGCCTTGTCAGTTGCCGTGCAAGCAACCTCATGATTGTTTGATAGTGGGGGAATAGTTGACTGTCCATTATTTACTACGCTGTTGTAGATTTTCCAAAAATCCCGGGTTCCTAATTTCTGTGCTTCGATGCGTTTTCTGGTGGTTTCAGAGTAATCTGTCTTAGCTGTCTCTATCACTCTCTTACAATTATTTCTAGCTTCTATAAACTTCTGTTTATTTGAGCTGGACTTATGTCGGTTGAATCTGCGGAACGCATGCTGCCTTTGACAAATGGCAGCTGCACAAGCAGAAGTAAACCATTGGGGAGAGTGGGGCTTGCTATAGAATTTCCGTGCGGGAACATATAGCATTATTAGTAGTACCTGTTTGACACTGTTTGTTATTCATTGGTTATGTTATGTGTATTTTCTCTGCCAGTCTTATGAGTTTATAGAACATAGATGCCATTGAACGGGACTTTCTTGCCTATTTTAGGATTTTCTTTCTTATCAATAAAGATTTCTTAATTCTGAGATTACCTAAATCCCTTTAAGGGGTTTGTATTATTACTCGCTTGGCTTTAACGAGGTTGTGATTTCGTGATGTATATTTTTTGAATGAAGACGCCTTAGTTGCTATATGTTCTTTTCTGCGTGTATTCAGGGGTCTTACTGTGATTTTAAGGGAACAATTCACTAGAGTATAGATGTTGTTGTTGGGTGGTGTTCTGGAGCCGGGTAAGTTGATTGGTTGGTTCGTTGTTTTGTTTTACGGCATATCAACCCTTTTCAGGTTATTTAATGCCGAATCTGGTGATTTTGAAGAACGATTTTTTAATATAGTATATTTGTTTTTTAAGTCGTATTCTATTTAACCCATAGTTGAGACCCTAACAGGTACTACCACTCCGGGTCAGAGTGGACCTGGGAGCAATGGTAATTAAAGGGTGGCTCCACACTCCCTAAGGCCTACAAGCTGGGACCTCACCATCAGATATAGTTTAAGGTGTTAACAAATTCCTAATGAACCGCCCCCTTAAGTAAACACTTCAGCAAATCTCCTCAGTAACTTAATGTACTTGCAATAACCCTTATCCCTGAGTGGCTTCCGGGCCTTGATAAGTGGTGATCACTGTGTAAAAAAAAAAAAAATCCAGGACCGCCGGGTAAGTTGAATGTTTAAATGTTCTCTGCGGATATCGTTAAAATGCGAAATAGAAAGTGTTTCTCGATAAGATAGCGGTTGTTGGTGCTTGTTGGAAATCTATCTTGATCGAATACTTGTCAGAAACGATATCATCTATTTCTTCATTGCATTTACTACGGATATTTTTGTCTCACTGATCAAATTTCATGTCCATAGCATTCATAGAATGTGTAAGAAATTATTTATATTTTTTCTGTTATTCTGGTTGAGTTTTACATTGATTTTTAACAGTTGATTCAGTAGGATTAAGGTCGGCAAACGATGTTTTCTAAACATTCGAATCTAATTAGAATAACATATGTCAAAAATGTAATCTATAATCTTCTTTGGTGTATATCAATCCAATTCTTTAATTGTGTTTTGGTGTTGTTTTCTTGGACATTTAAAGGCATTTTGAATTAAATTTCGCTTTGAGTGTATGGTTATTATTTGGCAAGAAACATTTGTTTGATTTGCATACGTGTTGTTTTGAATTCTAGAAACACGAGGTTATCTGCTTATTTTTTGCTTTGAAACTAACATTTAAACGTACTTTCATGTGTGATTTTATTTATCAAATTTGAAATCGATTATTTAATGATTTAAATATTGAACTCTATTTTGTTTTGGAATCTGTATTCATAAAAATCGATTTAACGTATATAAAATAATTCTTTCTGATATTACACCACACACACACGCATATATATATATATATATATATATATATATATATACTAGCAGACCGCTTGATCTTGCCCGCTCGTAAGATACACTTAAATATGTATACCGATTTTTTTCAAATTTGACAAATTTCTGACAACTTAAAACTATTTTAACTGGTTAAAGACGCATATAAGAACGGACCGTAAAATAATCCAATGCGACTTTTAGTTTTGGAGGTGATAGTTTGGAAATATGGAGACAGATAGACAGACATAGAGCTTTTATATATTAGATTATTGATCGAGCGAGAAGCCATTTTTGCCTACACTAAGATCATCATGGGAATATATATATATATATATATATATATATATATATATATATATATATATATATATATAGTCATCCACATACAGTACTGTTTCGCTATTTTACAGCTTATCAGTGCGGCTAGACAGGCAACTACCTCAAGCCAGGATTGAAACCCGACCGTCTGTACGGCAGTCAAGGCTCCTAACCATTACGCTATTGACGGCTGCTGAACGAGTAGTGAGTTTAACGATGTTTTGACATTGTCCGAAATACCTCCGCTCGATTTGTTTACACAAAGAGCGTCGCTTATATGCTAATGGTAATTCGTGTATCACTTCTCAATATGCTCAACTCAAGGTGAGGAGCATTAAGGCTATACATCTGTCTGTCTGTCTCTATATTTTCAAACTCAATCTCATCCGAAGCTGAATATCGCAGAGCGGCGCTATGGGCTTCAAATGGTTGGATCTTTTTACGGGTCGTTCTTTTATTGGTCTTAGTTGTAAAATGTCAAAAACGGGTAATTTTTTTTTTTAAATTGCTATACGTTTTGTACATTCATAATAGTTTATTTTTAATTCTTAATGTTTAATCAGTTTATATGCGTGTTACGTTGGTATAGTGCTAATGTCGCTAGTTTATCGTTTTGATGGCACCCAGATACTTTGTTTTTTTACTTTTAAAACCACGACTCTTCAATAATATATACGAAATTTGGACAAATTAAAATATCATATTTAAGCGTATTTTACGCCCGGACAAAGCCGTGCGCCCCCCGCTGGTATATATATATATATATATATCTGAGAACCATTTTCGTTTTTTTGTTTTGTTTCGAAAGACTTTTTGTATTCATACACGTCAACACTTAGGAACAAATTCAGAAAATTCTGCTTAAACCGGGCCCAATAACGCATATCTCAAATTTGCCGAAGTAAAAAGAAATATATATATATACATATATATATATATATATATATATATATATATATATATATATATATATATATATATATATAAATGTAATTCTTGGTTCGTTCGTTATTGATAAAACGATATTTCTACATTACCAATTTAATTTAAATTTTCAGACATATTTTCTTTAGAGTCTAGGAATGTTTTTATGTTATTAAAATAAATTAATATCGCAAGTTATAAAAATATTAATTAAAATAAAAATATTTTTCGTAAGTCGTTTATGCGAGACTGCCAGTTTTATTTTCGGTAACTTCCGTTTCAACGATTCTCGAATTACAAGATAAGTAAAAATAAAGAATCATCCCCTGATTGTTAAATTTAAATTAATTTGTTTATCTTTAGGCTTTTCACTCATCAAACATTACGTTTTAATTGTTTAGTTTCTTTCACGGCACTGTTTACATAAACAAGTTTGTTTT
Organism: Euprymna scolopes; assembly: GCF_053919585.1. Lineage (NCBI taxonomy): Eukaryota > Metazoa > Mollusca > Cephalopoda > Sepiida > Sepiolidae > Euprymna > Euprymna scolopes. The sequence goes on along the minus strand of NC_136509.1, from coordinate 9,927,545 downwards.
AACTTTTTCTAAACTGTTTTATTTTTACGACATGCCTCAGCGTATTATAAACACTCTAACCTCCCCATGTTAAAAACGGCTTTCGGATTAAACACCCCCTCCACAAACCTCGAACGCCGTTCTTAACATGAGGAGGTCGAGGTTGTTCATTCCGAAACCCGTTTTTAACATGGGAAGGTTAGGGTGTTTATAATATGCTGGGGCGAGTCGAAAAATTAACGAAGTTGCTATTTATTATTTATTGCAAAAATTGCTTAAATTTATTTATTTGACAAAAAAGGCCATCGTGCACTTTAAGGAAAATTTAAAAATTGAAATTGTTGAAAAAGAATTTAATAACCAAGTATTTAATAATTAATAATATAAAAAATAATATTGTAAAAGAATTTTCTTAAGTGAAGATAGAATTTAAGAATTGAAATTATTGTAAAAAAAATTTAATCACTAATTATTAGGAACTACGAAAGTAATGTTCAATCTACATTTGTTTGAATTTGTGTGGCGGAGAAGGAAGTCGACGCAAATATTTCCGAATATAATAATATGTATCAGAGAACAATATCAGTTCTAATTATTTTTGTTTGGTTGTTAAAAAAGTCTGTTTCATACTATTATCAATTTTAATATCGTTTCATTAATAACATTTCTAATTTTCTTTCAACCGGTGTAAGACGACTGCTGTTCCGTTTTTTTTCTTCCTATTTTAGTTTCCTCAAAGTACGAGGGCCTAAAGTGGGGTATTCCTTGGGCGTTGAGTTCCACGGCGACCAGCAGAATTATTTAATGGTACCTCCCTTAGACCCCCACCTTAGTTAAGGCTAACGCATGCGCACGTAACATTTATCATTTATTTACTTACGTTGCCTTTCGCAATTTTACAAACATTATTTATTTACGTTGGCTTAACTCTTTTCATGAATGCTGGAAAAAAGTTTTACTCTTTATGAATATTAAAAGAAAAAAGCTACTAAACATTTATTAATAATTTCTTACTTTTACAAACATTTGTAATTCATGTATTTACTTACGTTGGCTTAACTCTTTCCATGAATAAAAAAAAATTAATAACTAAACCATGTATTAATAATTTCTCACTTTTACAAACATTTTTGATTTACATGAGTGGATAATTTTTTGGTAAATATTTACATGCAGGTCCACCTCCACAATTTTCTTTTTTAAATAACGACTTTTATGGATAAATAAATCTACTTTCTGCAACTTTTATTGATAAATAAATCTACTTCTCTGCAACGGGCACTAAACTCCTCCTTTTTTTAAATAGTATTTGCGGGCGGGTATGCTGACAACAAATATCAGTTAAATTTTGCAAATATTTTTTCAACCCCTCCCTCCAAAAATGGTGTCTATTCCGAAAGCTGTTCTTCAGATGAGGAGGTTGGGGGTGGACCTAATATAAAAAAATACCAATTTTTAAAAATGAATGTTAAAATAATTTCTCACTTTTACAAACATTTTTATATGCGTACATAAGCAACTATTTTTTTATTTACTTTATTTTACTTTTTTCATTTAAAAATTAGTAAATTTCAATGAATACAATAATAAATCATTTATCATTACTATGTGTTTTTGGTTTTGTGTTGAATGTAACTTTTTTTTTTATTTACAACAATAATGAACCAGTTTAAATCTTCCGGCATGCGTTTAAGGATTACGAAATTATCAATAAATAGTTTAGTTATTAAGCCAACGTCAGTAAATAAAAAATGTTACGTGCGCATGCATTAGCCTTTACTAAGGGGGGGGCTAAGGGAGCGACCATTAGATAATAATGCTGGTCGCCATCAAACTCAACGCCCAAGGAGTACCTAAAGTGGCACTTATGCACTTATGTTATCGTGTTATTTTTTTAAATAGCATTTTCACGTTAAATTCAAATTTTACAATATCTTTTTTTTATTAAATAGTTAGGTGAAAGGACAGATAACCTGGTCGGTTTCTAATGTGTGGAAAATCTTACTCCCGAAAAAAAGGGTACTCTGGATAGTAACAAAAACTTAAAATTGGCTCAGTCTCGAAAGATTTCTTCTCTACTGATCGAGGAAAAAACGGTGAAGTGTAGTTCATCTTCTGTTTCTCTCCCCCTCTCTCCCTCCCTCTCTTAATATCTCTCTATATCCACCTCTTCTTTTCCCTCTCTCAATCTATCTTTGTTCATATATCACCCTCTCCATCTCTCTTTGAGCCCCTTTCTCTCTCTAACTCCCTCTATCTTTCATCCGTCTCGCCCTCTCTGTTTTTAACTCTCCCCTCTCTATGTCTATCTATCAATCCCTATATCTCTATCTCCTTCTCTTTCTCGATTTCCCTCTTACTTTCTCTTTTCTATCTATATATCTTCCTCTCTTGTAACGTGCATCCAGGAGATAAGCGCCCGCGTGTTTGCGTGTTGTGTGGGTACGTGGGAGAGACGAAAACTTCTACCGGAGGAAAGCGTGGACGTTTTCTTCGCTGAGTTAAAGAAACTCGCAGTTCTGTTCGGTGGAGGGGTGTCGGAGCGGACGCTCGCGTACGCGTTTGTGGCGGGCCTTCCCACTCGGGTGAAGCAGCTACTGAGAGCCTCAACCAGCGTTTCAACAACGACCATGGAACACTTGATGGAACGTGCTCGAGCCATCATCAAAGATGAGGAGGACCTGGGGGAACCAGTTGTGATGGCGACACAGACAGGCCAGATTGGCGCTCGGGAGATTCCGAATCAGAACCCTGCAAGCAATGGGAAATGTTTTCGCTGCGGCCGACGCGGACATTTTGCAAGGAATTGCACCAAAAGGGGGCGTGTGCGCTGTTTTAAGTGTGGCGGTTTGGGGCATCTAGCCCAAAACTGTGCGGGAAACGTATCAGGGGAGAGGACGTCAGCGCCGCCCTGCTCCCCGAGCAAAATTTGAACAAGGCGCAACCAGTAATAACCGTCTACGTAAACAGGATACCCTGCTCAGCACTTCTCGACTCAGGCTGTTCGCATACTATAGTGAGCTACCGAGGTGCGTCATACAACTACAGAAGAAAGCAGTGAAGCGTCTAGCGATGAGCTGCCGATGCACGGATTCAGTGAGCCCCTTCCAGAGACTGATAGCGATACTTCATCTGATGAGGCGGAACCAGATCCAGAGCCCGAATCTGAAACAGTGAATGTACCTCTTCGCAGAAGCAAACGCACTAAAAGGCCCCCCCCCCGTGCTCTCTATGTGATCATCAGATCAGGGGGGAGTGTAACGTGCATCCAGGAGATAAGCGCCCGCGTGTTTGCGTGTTGTGTGGGTACGTGGGAGAGACGGATGAGGGGAAAAGGACTTACCTCGAGACCAGCTCAGCGTTACCGACCAAAAATAGAAAAGAGGACCAAGATGGCGACCGCCGTCTTTTGTAAAGTATGATGTCTCGCAAAGTCACACGAATTCTCGGAATATGCAAATTTAGCCGGCCTAGAACGACGATAAAAGCGGGTGAGGGGAAAGACGTGGGGGAGTGACGATTGAGTTGGCTGGGGAATCGTGTGGCTGTTGCTTCTTGTGCCGTGTTGAGGATATCTTACCGTGTTAAAGAGAGAGTCGGGCGCCATCTTGAATTTTTCCTTACATTTTTTTCTTACATCTCTATCTGTCCATCTCTAATCCCTCATCCTATTTTAGTCTCCTAAATTAATTACAGTGAATAAGGCATTGTCAAAACATGGAAAATCCTATTTTAGTCACCTAATTTACTGACTGTGAGAATAGAAGTTATTTGGGAATTACTACTACCTTGAACAGCACTAGAAGCAACTGGTAAAACCTTTCTAATTAAATTAATTTTGGCAGCCATTCAGTAACAAAATGACATAGTCTTAGCCCTTGCTGTATGCAGAATACCTGCGACCTTGCTACCAAATAGAAGAACTATTTATTCTATTTTGAAAAATTCAATTTTTCAAAAATTGAATGTTCGACATCTCCAAAACATCCAGTATGGGGAAAAATATTGCAGAAATGCAAACTTATTGTTTATCATGAATGCACAATGGTATGCAAAAAATCACTTGAGGCTCTTGGTCGATCCTTGCAAGATTTGCGTGGCAATGTCATACTATTTGGGAATGCAGTAATATTGCTTGCAGGAGATTTCAGACAAATGTTACCTGTTATTCTTCAATCAACACCAGCAGATGAAATACATGCTTGCCTCAAATACTCTACTTTTTGTTGCCATGTGAAGACATTAAACTTAACTCAAAATATGCATGTTCAGTTGCAGACTGTTTGATCCGCACAGAAATGTTTGCATCACTTGTGGGAAATTGGGTACGGAAAAGTGGCAGCTGATCCGAGTTAAGGGCAAAATTATTTGACTTTTTTCTGTAATTTTATTACATCAAAAGAAGAGTTAGTTTAAAAGGTTTTTGCAGATATTCAAATTAATTATAAGAATTCCATTTGACTAAGTAAACGAGCTATTCTTGCAGGTCAATAAAAAGACGTCCATGAACTTAACGCTATTATTCAACGTAAAATTTCAAGTGAGGTAGTCAAAACAAATCCATCGACACCGTTGTTGAAGGAGTGATATTGTGTAAAACAAAACTACTAAACCAAACACTGTGAATAAATATTTAAAGATATAAAGAACTTGAAGCATAAAACTTTATTCCCAAATTACTTAATTCGGCATTAAAGGAAATGGTTAATATGCCGTAAAACAAAAAATAAATACTAGTGTTCGGATGATTAATCGAAATCGAAAAAATTGGAATTTCTTCGTGTAACAGAAGCGGTATCGGAATCGGAAAATGAGTGCTTATTTTTCGATTCCAAAAAGCGTTTTTTTTTAATTGTTTTTTAATATTTTTGTTTACAACATAATTTTCCATTGCCAATATTAATCATACATTATATTTATTAATTTATTTGCACTATCAGTGAATTTATTTATTTTACCAGTAAAATTTACACTATCAGTAAAATTAAATTCTATATATTAGGCCTACGTGTATTTTTTGCGTTTTCGAAAATATACGCAGATATTACTTGAATGTCATCATAATCCAACATCTACAGCTAAATATTTGGATATTTTTTCAATCTGAATCTGTAATTTAGAACACAATCGTTTATTGCATTGGAATCTGGGAAAATATCGGAATAAACCAAACATCAAATGTACCCATCGGCGTGTCCTTTTCAACTAATTTGTTTTCTCTTTATACATTTTTAACTCATCTCTCCCCTCTTATGTCTCTTCTATTTCTCTCCCAACTCTCTCCCCTCTCTCTCTCATACGATTGGGTTCGCACTCTACCATTCTAAAATTTTTTGTTCCTTCATAAACACCAACTTAGTTTCAATCTTGCAATTGTTCGCACATTTCTAATCATGTATAAAATTCGTTGCCAAGGTCGCCGGAAAAATAATTGGATCATTCTACGGCTCTCGAAAATATTGCACTCCCGACTCAACCATATAATACTCATTTTAAATGTATTCGTTGTAAAGGCTTCAAAACAAGTTTGTATTGAAGCCATAGTTTGGATCTATAGTTCCGTTCCATAGTTTGGATCCATAGTTTGGTTTCATAGTTTGTATCCATAGTTTGGTTTCATAGTTTGGTTCCATAATTTGGTTCCAGAGATTGGATCCATAGTTTAGATCCATAGTTTGGATCCATAGTTTGGTTCCATAGTTTGGTTTCATAGTTTGGTTCCAGAGATTGGATCCATAGTCTGGATCCATAGTTTGGATCCATAGTTTGGTTCTATAGTTTGGATCCATAGTTTGGTTCCATAGTTTGGTTCCAGAGATTGGATCCATAGTTTGGAGCCATAGTTTAGATCCATAGCTGGCGATATTGTAATTATGACTGCATACATTTCTCAAATGTGCTTTTCTGTGCAGCCTAATATCTCATCTGAAAAAAAAACTGCGCAGACCACCATTTCTTGCCTTGACAGGATACAATATCGGCTTCGAAATCGGATAAGGAATGCCCTTTTCTCCTCGCAACTACCTTTTTCATTGTTTAGTGAGTATATTTCTTCTCTATCGTTATTTTCATGACAGATGACTAGCTGAGTTTTAATCTATTCTTTCTTCCCCAGTAAAACATTCTCAGCAAACACTCGCTTAGTCACAATCACAGTCAACAATTTAATTTATCTATACCTAAAGCTAAACGAAAATTCTATGAGCAAAACTTCTTTTCTAGAACTGCCCATCTGTAGAAATACACTGCCAAAGGGCTGCTACATCGTCATCGTAAAGCTCAAGTATCAGCTGACGTGATATTGTAAACAAAAACAGACGGAATTTGACAAACGACATATCATTATTATCATTTTTATTTATTTTTTTTTTGTGAGTTAGGTCACTGGGCAAATTATTCCTGGTAATATATAATATTTAATAGAGAATTGATTCCATAATAATACTTACGCAATTTGTATAAATTAAAATAGCATATTTAAGCGTATTGTACGACTGGGCAATAACAGACTGCCAGTTAGTATATATATATATAAAGCTGCATGTCTGTGTGCGTGTGTGTGTGCGTGTGTGTCTGGTCACGAATAGGCTCCTATATGGTTGACTATTTAAAAAAAAAACTGATTACATATAATGATAGAAGATGTATCGAGACACAGGAATGGGTATGTTTGATCTGGCAGAACAGTGGTTCATTAAAATTGTGGGGTCTGCGTTCGCGCTTGGTCCACAAAGTATAGAAATACAAAATTTAAAAAAATAAAAAAACGTTTGCAAGTGTTTTTGATCTAGATGTACATAAGAATACTTTGATAAGTATGTTTTAACTTAAATAGGGATGGTATAATAAAATTGTGGGATCTGCGTTCGCGCCTGGCCTCCATAGAATGGAAATAGGCACAAACATTAATAAAAACTTTTAATATCTATCTGCGTAAGTATACTTTGATAATTATATTTAAGTTTGAAGAAATATGGTATAATATAATTATCGGGTGTTCATTCCCGCCTAACCTCCATAAAATGGAAATATGTCACAAAGTTTAACGAGTTTTTTAATATAGATTCACAGAATATTGTGATTAGTGTTTCAGTGTGAACAGGTATGGTATAATAAATTATGGGGTTTATCTATTTTATTTTTACTTTCATCATATATTGCTTTGCTATTGATACCCCTAAATTCGAAGCTATCTCTTTACAACCCTTCCTTTTCATTACCTATCATACTTTCATAAATCAGAACCTATTTTCTGTAGGCTGTTTTTAAACCCAGTCAACGACGGGTACTTTTGCTAGTATATATATATATATATATATATATATATATATATATATATATATTGTTACGGTTTATATAAACACTTGTTTTCTTAATCATATTTAGTGACCAAGGCATGCGTTATCAGATCATCAATATATCGCATGACTTCAGAGATTTTATTGTTGGCTTTGGTTTCCTCGAGAAATTTATGGTAAGAATTCTTTCTAGAAAGACGCCGTGTACTTAGGGGAAGGACTGGGTGAAGGTTGCTAACATTTTAATTAAAAGTGACTTTTGTAGAACGAACTGGGTTCGAACTTGAAATATCTAGGCCGTCAGTTTGTGTTGTCAACCACTTGACCACCGTTACTTCACGGTTACTAAATAAGTGCCTGAATGTTAGTGTTGAAGGCAACAAGATATTTTTCCATACCCACACCATTCCACACATAACGGACAACGGGAATGGTTTTAAAACTCAAACTCATTCAAATACTCACGTTATTCCACGTCAACGACTGCTGTTATTTAACAAAACACTTTCGATGGACATCATAATTTGAAACTTCCTCTCCTTATCCCAAGTCACCGCCCACTGGCCACACACTCGATATTCATAGTAAAAACAAAAGATAACAAATAAACGATGCCTCATCATGGTGAACGATTTTCTCTCCACCCCCGCTGCCGTGAAGATGCAGAGCACAGTCAAATTATTAAGCTTGTCTTGCATTGACAGCTACACTGTTTATATTCATAACAGAACGATGGATTCAAAGACGTGCTTACACACGAATGTCATTAGATAATCCACTGGAAAGGCCAAAATAGAAACAGAAAAAGCACATCATCTGCAACAGAGTTTAATTCTTTTTTTTTTTTTTTGCAACGTCAATTTAATACTCATATCAAACTTCTATATACGTTATATATCTGTATAGTATATATACATTATATATAAACGAACATTCGCTTTAATCATAACGAGGCTGAAACTTATGGAGTGATAATTTAAAACTCAAATCGAACTTCAATATACGTTATATATATATATATATATATATATATATATATAGGAGCCTATTCGTGACCACACACACACACACACACACACATACACACACAGACATTCCGCTTTATATTATATATATATCTGTGTGTGTGTGTGTGTATTTTTGCGTGTGTGTGTGTTTGTGCGTGTGTGTGTGTGTGTGTGTTTGTGTGTGTGTGTGTTTTTGTGTGTGTGTGCGTGTGTGAATGTTGGTGAGCAGAATAAAACCGATTTTTAAAAAAGTAGATTGCATTTTAATCTCAAAATAAATTTAAATGCAGAAAACCATAATGAATATGAACCAATCGTTATTTTGTAATTTATTCAAACAAATCTTATATTTTCTTTATTTTCAATGGAATGCCACATGGAGGATTTAAATATTTACACTTCATTTTTTTTTTTTTTTTTGTAATCGGTGAATAAAGAATTTTAAAAAAATCATTTCGTTTTTTTAGGTTTTTTACAAATAAAAGCGACAGATTATGCAATCTGGATTATTGCTGTCTATTTTATTTGACAGGAATATCCGTCATGCCACCCCCTTCTCCTCGTCCGCGTACACCAACACGACCACCAACACCACCACCAACAACCCCCTTTGCGGTTTTGACACTTGAGGCAGCGATGACACGGACTAGGTGCGTCCGGACCCTGTATGACATTACGCAAACATCCGAATTAAAATTTAGCTGTATGTATATAGACGCACACGCTCACACATACACAGACACCTATACCAACACACACACACACACACACACATATATATATATATATGTATATATATATATATATATATATATGTATATATATATATATATATATATATATATATATTGCTCCAGGAAAATGCCTACTTCGGACCATTATCTTGTGATATGGATTACTCAAAATGCAGGTTGGATCATTTTACCACACTGCTATCAAAGACATTCACTCCGGATTTATATATATATATATATATATATATATATATATATATATATATATATATATATATATATATATATATATAAATCCGGAGTGAATGTCTTATATTATATATATATATATATATATATATATATATATATATATATATATATATAAAAATCCGGAGTGAATGTCTTTGATAGCAGTGTGGTAAAATGATCCAACCTGCATTTTGAGTAATCCATATCACAAGATAATGGTCCGAAGTAGGCATTTTCCTGGAGCAATTTTATTTGTTTATAAATGGGTCCGGTATGAAAATTTTTTTATATAGTTCCGGTGGATCTGTTAATTAATAAACATATACATTAATATATTTAATATTGTTTTATAATTATAGAACATGAGCTTCAAATTCCACTAGAAAATAGCTTTAAATTGTAAATAAAATAAAAATAAAACCGCTTTTTGTAGACAGGCCACGCAAAATAGGAGAAACTGAACTGAAAAATGAAAAATGAAAAAGCACAATTACTCAAAATACAGTTTGGATCATTTCACCACACTGCTATCAAAGACATTCACTCCGGATTTTACCATGCAATTTGGATGTAAATTTTTATATCCTTTTCATTAACGTACCTTACTCTATGCCATTTAAATACTTAAACAAATTTTAATTATGATTGTCCATGTCTAACTGACTTTAGCAAATACGATGTAAACCATTATATCTATTTGCTAATATTTTCTCCTCTGAAGAGATCGTAGACATTGAAATCCTATAGGATAAGCAGTTATAATATTTGAAATGGATTCTTTTTCTTAGATAGAATAATAAAAAATCTTTGGATTTGAAATTCAAATATTTCACGTCATTAATTTTTAAACTCATCGAATTACGAAATTTTGATTTATTTGCTCTATCTTGTATATCGAGCAATTCTTATTTAGATGGGATAATACTTATAGAATATTACTGCCAGTAATATCTTGTAAAACTTATAATCACAGGTTTCCATACCAGTTGATTGTCAGATAATTTTATTCTGAAGTATATATATATATATATATATATATATATATATATATGTATATGTATATGTATATATATGCATATATATGTATATATATGTATATATATGTATATATATGTAAATATATATGTATATATATGTAAATATATATGTATATATATGTGTATATGTATATATATGTATATTTATATATGTGTATATGTATATATATGTATATGTGTATATGTATACATATATATGTGTATATGTATACATATATGTGTATATGTGTATATGTATACATATATGCATATATATTTATATATTTTTTTATATATATGTATATGTATGTATAAATATATGTATATATATGTTTATATATGTATATTTATATATGTATATATATATATGTATGTGTATATATATATGTATATGTATATATATGTATATATATGTGTGTATATATATGTATATATATATATATGTATATGTGTATATATATGTATACATATGTATACATATATATATATAAAAGCAAATAGTTAATAAAATATGCTAAAAACACTTTGAAAAAGAGTTGAAAATATATTTATTCTGAAAAGGAAACACTTTTCCTTAATAAGTGAATAGTCCTTAATCCGCGGAGTTATATGTAGGATAGTAAAGTTTATAATAATTTTTTGTCTTATAAGCAAGAACGAATATATGTTTATTCTTTATAACTTTTTCGGCAAAATTATTTATTTTTCGAGTAACCGGATTATAATGGTGTTTTAGTTTCTTAAATTTAATTTTTTTGACTAAATTTAACATGGAATTCTCAAACTCCCTAAGATATGGGTTGTATTTGGTGTGGGCGGTGGTTTTTAATCCGTAATATTTGGCAGCAATTCTTTCGAATTTCTTTTGTTCTCTATGAGAGTTGATAGGGAGTTCATTTGTTAAGATTTCTCGGTGAGGTTGGTCTTCAGAGGAAATAGTCGCTTTAAGTATTGTTAATGCTTAAGTCATGGTGATAAGCCTTCCACCTTATATTTTTTAGGAAATTGTTCAAAGCGAGAAAAAATGTGTGGATATATTCTTGTTGGGTAGGAATAGGGATAGTTTTGGCAGACAGAGGAATGTGTTCCTTTTCAAACATATCTGGAGAGAATAAAAAAGCTCAACCAAGCGGGAGCTTATATTAAAATTTATATTACAATTAAATTTACCAAAATGATCCAAGATGGTAAAACTCAAGTATATTATAAATATTAAAGAATTAATATTTATGAAGTAATCTCAACCAGATGTAAAAGCTCGATAAAACCAAATAGATAGAGCTTATGATAACAGCAAATAGTTAATAAAACATGTTAAACACTTTGAAAGAGAGTTAAAAACATATTTAATCTGAAAAGGAAGCACTTAATAAGTGGCTAGTCCTTAATCCGTGGAGTTTCGAAGAAATAATTTCCTTCTCATCAGAGGGTAGGAATTAGCAAAATGAGGGATCGGATTTTGCATACAAAAGTATTTGATGAAACTGCAAGTCAAAGATCTTACTTGATAACAAAAGTGAAGCAGAGGGAATATGGTGAAGAAAAAGGTGATTCTACGTGAATGGATAGTCTGGTGAAAACTAAAGTATCCAATCACGGTAAAATCCAAAAGATGTGAAACCAAGAAAGTTAATTAAATTTCCATTCGCACAAGTAAACTCAAAGGAAATCGCGTAATTGGAAGATGGTCCAAAATAATCCAAAAGGCCGAAATCTGTGGAATAATTCACAAATATTTACAAGGAAAAGGGGAAAAACTTCCAATAATATTTATAAAAGAAAAATAAGATATGCGTTTAACACGTAATTAAGAAAAATCAGTGAAGAAGAAAAAAAAAGATGAAATGGTGATAGAATTAAATGTAAAATAGAAAAGCAAATGTAAAAATGACCCATACAAACATATGTATATATATATATATATATATGTCTATATATGTATACATATGCATATATGTATACATATGCATATATGTATATGTATATATGTATATATATATATATATGTATAGAATTATTTTAAAAAATCCAAGCGTCTGTAAATCCTATCAATTGGACTGTTGTTTTTCGTCGATTCGTACGCTGAGTTATTTGGAAAATTATGTGTGAATTTGCCAACATGATCATAATCATTATCATATACTTCATATGTGTGAGTCTAAAACAAACTTTTTATTTTTAAAAAATCCAAGCGTCTGTAAATCATATCAATTGGACTGTTGGTTTTCGTCGATTCGTACGTTGAGTTATTTGGAAAATTATGTGTGAATTTTTCAACATGATCATAATCATTATCATGTACTGCATATGTGTGAGTCTAAAACAAACTTTTTATTTTAAAAAAATCCAAGCGTCTGTAAATCCTATCAATTGGACTGTTGGTTTTCGTCGATTTGTACGTTGAGTTATTTGGAAAATTATGTGTGAATTTGTCAACATGATCATAATCATTATCGTGTATTTCATATGTGTGAGTCTAAAACAAACTTTTTATTTATAAAAAAGGAATGAGGAAAAAGATTAGGAAGGAAAAGGAACAAAAACAGTCCAGCCGCTGATCACTTACTATGTATGACTTTTGGATTGTTCCTACATGTGTATTTTACATGTATATATATATATGTGTACGTATGTACAGGCATATGTGTGTATGTGCGTATTTGTGTGCCTCTACGTGATTATGGTTGCATGTGTGTGCATATGCATGCGTATGTATGCGTACATACAGATGTTTATTGTCATGTGTATGTGGATTGGAGAGGGCTCCCGTAAGCCGTGGTGAAGGCAACCCCTCTAGGAGAAGTAAATCTTAGATTAAAAAACATAATGTGGGAGACCAATACCCGCATTAAGCTTGTCTGCAGTTTGACTTGTTGCTGACTATCTTGTTCTTTCTTGTTGCTGGATGTCAACATTTTAAACCGAGAGAGAGATTTAGCTGTCGTACAAAGCGAAAACTCTGTAACATCATTTGTGTATAGATACTCCCTCAGCCATGGAAAAGTTGTGGCTCGTGTAGACCTGAAATGCTGGAATCGTGTAATAATTGATCTGCCATCATTATATGTATATATGTACGTATAGGTGTGTGTATGTTCATGTACAGGTGTATGTATATGTGTGTACATCTATGTGTATATGTATGTATATGTGTATATGTATGTATATATGTATGTGTATATGTATGTGTGTATTTATGTGTATATATGCATGTGTGTATGTGCATATATGCATGTGTGTATGCGTATATTTACATGTGTGTATGTATATGTATGCATGTATATGTGTATGTATGTATGTGCATGTTTTTGTATGAGTGCATATTCACGTATGTGTACGTATATGTGGGTAAGTGTATGTGTATATATTTGTGCATATGTGTACATATGTGTATATGTATGTATATGTGTGTATGTATTGTATATGTGTGTGTACTTATATGTATGTACATGTGTATGTATGCGTGTGTATGCATATGTATGTATGTGTATTATGCATTGTGTATGTATATATGTATATATGTGTTTATGTTTACAGATATGTATGTATATGTATATATGTATATTTGCATTTATATATATATATGTATGCCATTAGCCGTCTTGTGTATGTTTATGTATGTATATATATATGTGTATTATGTATTGTGTATGTATGCATATATGTGTGTTATATGTATGTGTGTATGTGTATATATGCATGTATGCGTGCATGTATATATGTGTATGTATACTAATGACCGTCTTCAGTATCATGTCTGTTTGAGCATGTGAATTTTGCCGGCAGGACTAAAGTCATTTTCGGCTCATGGATTTTCAGTACCTGAGGGGGTGGCACTCGTCTGACAAGACGTTGCAATCAACATATATGCATATATATGTATATATATATATGTGCATATATATGTATATATATATATGTGTATATATATATATATATATATATATATATATATATATATATATGTGTATGTATATATGTATATATACAGTCCTGGTAAAAATCATAAGACCACTTAAGAAAGTAAGCGTTTACGCATATTATCGAATTTTTAATCAAGCAAATGGTTGAAACCATTGCCAAAAGGGGAAATATGATGGAAAATAAAAATGAAATCTGCTCCATTCGAAACCTTAACCCTGATGTAATAAAAATTATTTTCAGCTTTTGGGTCTAACAATGTGCTTTATATAAAAATAAATAGTTTTTTTTATAATTTTTTGTCTGGCAAATAATTTACGTCGCTAAACTACACATTTACCAAAATAAAAAATAAACGCACACATTAATGTTTATAAACTTTATTTTTCTTAGTTCACAAAGTCATGAGTTTTCATAGGACAGTGATCCCTTCTGCCGAAATATCTGGTGGAGAGGTTATCAGATACTTCTTTTTTTTTTGGGGGGGGCGATTACATTTACATGTTTTTATCCGTTCTTTTATGTTTTAAATTGTTGTGGAGGTATCCATGTTACCCATGATAAAAATGGTTAGTATAGCATCGCGTGGTAGAGGTTTAGGCTTCTTATCATGGGGTCCCGATTTCGAATCTCGCTAGATTCAGCCACTCTGATGAGTCGTAGACAATGAAACACGTGTCAATGGATAATTATATTTTAAAAATAATATATATGACGCTTCCCATTTAAGGGGGTACCAAATTGGTCAAAGGGAAAATTATTCCCAACTCGCATTTCGGTAAAAATGCAATTTCGCATGAATAATTGAATTCATTCAAAAAAGTATCGCTAACAAAAACAAATAAAAACATCTACATAAAAACGCGATACATTTAGTAGTCAGGCGAGACAGCCGCGTTGTAGAGGTTTAGTCTTCTTATCATGGGGTCGCGATTTCGAGTCTCGCTAGATTCAGCCGCTCTGATGAGTCGTAGACAATGAAACACGTGTCAGTGGATAATTATATTTTAAAAATAATATATATATATATATATATATATATATATATATATATATATATATATATGTAGTATATTATTATCAGACTTAGCAACCTTACAGCCGACAGACAAAACCTCTTTAGATATTCGTTGACGCGTGGCTAAAAAGCACCTGCAATTTGGTTTGTTGAGTTCACGTTTTGGCTGACCGAGTCAACATCGTTTTCCGGATCTCAACATTCCGAAATGAAAGTCCACCTACGAAAAAATTTATTGAGCCGGGGGCGAGGGCATTTAGTTAACTGGACATGGAGGTTAACAACATTATGTATTT